>NW_009735889.1:0-280 GCF_000703405.1 Apaloderma vittatum | reverse complement strand
ATCCCTACCCCTGCTGGTCGCATTACTTCTAATACAGGCCAGGATGCCGTTGGCCTTCTTTGCCACCTGGGCACACTGCTGGCTCATATTCATTAGCTTGTCTATCAGAATCCCCAGATCCCTCTCCTCAAGACAGCTCTCCAACCACACATACCCAAGCCTGTAGCGTTGCATGGGGTTGTTGCAGCCCAAGTGCAGGACCTGGCACTTGGCCTTGTTGAAACTCATCCCATTAACACTGGTCCAGAGATCTAAGTCTCTCTGGAGAGCCTCCCTATTC
>NW_009735888.1:0-2279 GCF_000703405.1 Apaloderma vittatum | reverse complement strand
CCATCCATCCACCTGGTTATGTCTTCCTAATAGGCTATCAGATTGGTCAAACACGGCTTCCCCTTGGCAAAGCCATGCTGACTGCTCCGAAAAACCTTCTTATCCTTGATATGCCCAGAGACAGCACCAAGGATAAGATGTTCCATCACCTTTCCAGGGCTGGAGGTGAGACTGACCGGTCTGTAGTTACCCAGGTCATCCTTCCTGCCCTTCTTATAGACTGGGGTGACATTCACTTTCCTCCAGTCTTCAGGCATCTCACCTGCTGTCCATGACTTACCAAAGATGAGGGAGAGTGGCCTAGCAATGACTTCACCAGCTCCGTCAGCACCCACGGGTGTATCCCATCAGGGCCCATGGATTTATGGATGTTCAAGTGTTCAAACTGATCCCTGACCCAGTCCTCCTCAACCAGGGCAAACTGCTCCTTTATCTTGCCTTCTTCTGGGGCCTCAGGGGACTGAGGCACCTGAGGACAGTGTCCAACAGTGCAGACAGAGGCAAAGAAGGCATTCAGTAACTCTGCCTTCTTTCCGTCCTCTGTCTCCAGGGCACCCACCTCATTCACCAGAGGGCCTACATTGTCTCTAGTGTTAATTTTGTCAGCAATGTATTGGAAGAAGCCCTTTCTGTTGCCCTTGACCTCCCTCGCAAGTTTTAGTTCCAAGGAGGCCTCAGCTTTTCTAATTGCCTCCCTACACTCTCTGACAGCAGTTCTACACTCCACTCAAGTGACCAGCTTGACAGTTAACTAATTTTATTCAAACTTACCTGAACTGATTAAATTCAGGTTAAAATTTACAACACATTCCTGGATATATATTACAGCATGTATTTATTGCGACGTTGATGTGAAAGAATTATTGATCTTGTTTATCTAATGGATTGGGGTGAATGAATGAAAATGAAATATTTTTTATATCAGTATTTCTATTATGAACATTTTATGTACTCACCGCAAAAATAATGATAAGAATAAAATTCCTATAAAATTTGAATTGAAACATGAGTATAATTTCCTATCTCATGCTAGTAATTATTCACACACTGAGTCGTGGAGGCCAGGTATATCGCTTGTAAGAAAAGGTGAGAGGCCTGGTGCACCCAGTGCACTGGTGGGGAGGCAATGTCTACCCACTACAAAACTAGATTGGGAGGTCAAGCCTACCTCTGCTGCTAACGAACCAGGTTTGCCCCCCAAGACTGGGCTGAGGCCACATCTGCCCTAGATCCAGGTAAGGAGGACACATCTCCAGGCCACATTTTTGGGACACATACCATGGGCTGCTATAGGAGACACCTGACCTGCTGGGGGCAGATGGGATACACCTGTCCCAGAGGGGGAAAAGCATTTTGGGCAGCAGTTAGCAGGACTCATTGACAGAGCTTTAAACTAGATATGAAGGGGGAAAGAGAGAAAACTGGGCCTGTTTGTAATAAGAACAAAAGGAAGCATGTCAAGGCTCGTAGGATGGTAGACTAGCAAGGACTCTTGCTCTGCCATTTATTGGAGACAAGGGATAGATGTTTAGAAATGGTGGAAACACCTGAGAAGGCTCTGGTAGGAAGGCGGTCCCACACTCAGAAAAGGTGCTGGGACCCATAGCTCATCTGGAGTGCATCTCTACCAATGCACCAGTATGAGCATCAAACAGGGAGCTTGAAGCCATGAGGCATCAGGAAAACTATGACCATCATAGAAATGTGGTAGGATAATTCACACAACTGCAGTGCTACAATCGGTGGCTACAAGCTCTGCAGGAGGGATCGACGGGGATGGAGAAGTGGTGGAATGGCCTTGAAGGTAAGAGAACGCTATGAAAGCTCAGGAAACAAGTAGAGTGATGATGGGATTGAGAGTGTTTGGATTAAATTCAGGGCCAATGAAGCTGATATTGCTGTGGCAGTCTGCTATAGACCTCCCAACCAGAGCAGTGAAGAGGATGAAGCTTTCTAAATCTTGCAGTCACTTTTTGTTCTTGTGGGGGACCTTAACCTCCCAGATGTCTGCTGGGAACACAACCCAGCAGAGAGGGAAGAATCTGGGAGGTTTCTGGAATGTGTGGAGGAAAACTTCCTCAGACAGCTGGTAAGTGAATCAACCAGGGAAGGTGCCCTGCTGGACCTCCTGTTTGTGAACAGAGAAGGTCTTGTGGAGGATGTGGCAGTTGGAGGCCAACAAGAGAACAGTGAACACAAAATTATTAAATTCTCTGTTCTTAGAGATGTTAGCAAGTGGAAGAACAAAACTGCCACTTGGGACTTCTGAGTGGTGTACT
>NW_009735887.1:16834-29715 GCF_000703405.1 Apaloderma vittatum | reverse complement strand
TCCAGGTTGCCAAGCACAGGCTTAAGTTGCATTAAACGAGTCGTTTTCTGTTTTGAAGAATGTATTAAATGAAGTGAGAGTACAAAATTCCAACTCAAACCATGTACTCTTTACTCCTTTTGTTTGACAAACCACATGCTACAGTCGTCGTGACATAACAGCTATTTTTTTCCTCCCACCATTAACAGAATTCATCACCTGGTGTATTTAAAGGGGGAGAAAAAGTGAGTTTAATGTTCAGCCATGCCTTCTCCCTTGTTGACAGAATGATCTGGAACATTCATTTCCCATATTTGAGGAAGGAACTTTTATTCTGAGATCGAAGCAAGCTCCGACATCCCCTCCTCGCTGGCAGGAATATGTTCTCTCAAGAGCTGCTAGAGGGTTCAAGACAGAGCGTCCAAGTTCCTCCTGTCATTGCTGAAACCCTTTAAGGGCAGCATCTAAAGGAGAGCTGCAGAGCTCACCAGAACCGTGTTTTGCTCTGAAAAAACTGTGCAGAGCTCCCCAGAACTGTGTTATGCTCTCAGAAAAATATGATGTGAGCAACAACGTTGACAGGACAAAAGCCCAGGCAGAAGCACATACAATGATGCAGTCTCCAGAGTCCCGATTCTCCAGGGCGCTCACGCCACATGCAGAACTGTATCCACACTGGGAATGTAAAGAAATACTGCTTTGTCCCAGGGCTGGGTATTTCTCTAGATGATGCTGGGGAAGCCCAAGTAGAAGAACCATTTGGTTGTGATGGTCTTGGTTTGAAAATGGAGCGATCAACCAACAGGGTCAACCCAGCAGGGAGCTGACCTCCTGCAGGAACACATAAGGGGACAGTCATGAAGAAGTGTCATCACTCATCTCCACCCAAAGATGACCTAAAGGACCAAAACCTGGAAAGCAATGAGATGCTGTGCCTCACTAAGGGCTTGCAATGTGTTTGCTCTCTTCCATGGTCCACTCCCTGCCGTGAGCTGATGCTGGGTTGAACGATGCAGCTGGCATTGGCAAACTCAAGCAAAAAGAGCTGTGGAAGAGCTGTGGGTATTTTCTGGATGGCATACAAAGGCTTTTTCCCCCCCTCTCCCTGCTACCCTTTTTTCTTGTTTTGTTTTGTTGTTTGTTTGTTTGTTTGTTTTTTTTACCAGGTGGGTATATTAAGAGTTTAAAAACAGGCAAAGGAGATCCTGACACCAACGCCTGCACAGGGACTGAGAAGAGGCAATAGGAAGGGATGAGGAAACCTTACAACCCTAAGGCCTTCAGCCCAAGAGGACTTTTGCAGTCCACACAACATTGCAGATAGCCAATGAGCAAGCTCACCTTTAGGATAACTGCTTATTACCTGTGGTGCTGTACCAGGAGTCCCCAGATAGAAGCATAAAATTACCACATCTCTTCCGCAGATAAACAGAGCTCTTATTTTTAATTTTGAAGTAGTACTCTGTAATTTATCTAATCTCCCACACCAGGGAGAGACAAGAAGAGAGCAGAGCCAGGGGAGGGTTTGAACTGTTGAAAAGCACTGCTGGACATTCACAGCAGGCTCCTCTTCTGTCGGTCTCACAGCACACCACCCCGCAGCCAACAAAGGTTTCCTTATCAGGGTGGTTTATAAACTGTCAAACCTGGATATAGTACAGCCATCCTGCCCAAAAGGAGATGCAGAACAGAAGCTTCACCAGAATCTGCTGCCCTTCCTCTGCCAGGCCAAAGCATTGGAGGAAAAGGCTCTTTTAAAAGCATCTGTTCACTTAAGGAACATTTATTTGAGTCCCATGGCAGAAAGCTGCAAGCTCAGAGCTCTGCATATGGAATCTGAGCTACTCCATCCTCCAAACCTCTCGCTTCAAATATTCTGGCCAAACTTTCCCAGGAAGTCTCTCAGGGATTTTAAAGGATTTATCCTCTTTATCGCTTGAAGACCTATATAAGTCCTCAGGCAAAAGTTTACCATCTAAGAAACCTCAGCAAATTCTTCAGCTCTTGTTGGTTTTGATGTGGGAATTGGACAATCCAAAGTTCCTGGAGATAAATTTGTTTTAGGATTGCGAGGTCTGACATTCTCTCATTCGGTTATCAAGCTTCCTCATCCATGAGAGTTAACTACTATGAGTGTGAGAATAACTGATTTTTCCAGTTTGCTGGAGAGACCAGGAAATGCAACCAAGCATACAAAGTGCTATGTAAAAGGAGAGGCTTGATTTACAAACCCAGTTGATTTTCAGAACTCAAATATAAAAATGCAATATTCTGCTAGAGGAGTGTTTCACCTTGTCCAGACATTCCAGCTCTGACAATGGCTGTAGGACACTGTTTAGGGAAAGCCTTGCCCACAATCCCTGCAAAACGTGATCCTCTTACTCTCCATCATGAGGTTAAGGATGTTAGGGGTACATCTATACCTACTCCCTCTAGTATCTATTCAAGGACTTGCTGTCTTTGAGGTCCCTGTTCAGGAGGATGCGGAGACAGAAAGCAAAAAGAACTGGACAAATTCACGAAGCGCAAACAGGTATTACAGAGAGATGGGTCTTTTTACCTCAGCCAGGCTGCATATCTCTATCTAGCTTTAAGCAGAGTGGCAGGAGTCAGAAAGACAGAAGCAGAAGTCCTGCAGATGCCAGGGACCTGCCTAGACGGAGGCACTGAGGAGGCAGGAACTGGGATCTCTTACAAAGCTCCACACGTTGGGTGGAGCATCTCTCCAAGTGAAGGCCTCCCAGCATCCTTCGGTTCCCCAGGGTTCAGCTGAAACTCGCCTGGCGGTCCTGCCGAGCTGCCTGCCAAACATCTGTCTGCATCACACACAGATGACATAATTTGGAACGGTTTGTTTTCTAGACTCAGGAGAGCTTCAGGGGTGGAAGAGCAGGCCTGGAGATCAAGATGTCTTAGCAGAACTTAGTGACAAGGTAAAATGCAAAGGACTCAGGCTCGGTTTTCTCTCTAGATATTTCAGTCACTCTATCTGACCCTACCTCAAACAACAGAAACCCATCCAAAGTGTTCTTTCTCTATATTAATTTTGGTAATTTAGTACCATGTGATGCTGTTTGAGACTAACAGGGGCTGTTCTCATGCTCTGGATGAAAAGCAACATTGGCAATAAAGTTTTCTACCAGTGTCCTAGTTGACCAGCTGCCCTATGAGCCTGGACCACAAAGAAGGTACTTCGAAGCATCCTGCAGTCATAGTTTGGTCAATCAGTTCCCTCAGCACAGTAGAACAAACTTAGCAAATGCTGAGTTTTAAAAGACAGCTATTCAACAGGGCTCTATGATGAAGTCCACTCTATGATAAAGTCCTCTCTATGATAAAGTCCACTCTTCCTACAACTTCTTACAATTGACTGAATTCCTTATTGTCCAGGTCTTCCTTCCCTCAGATTTGCCATCTTTACAGGATGAGAGGCTTTAGATCTCTCAAGGTCAGACAGAAAAAAAATAACCTGGACTTTCTCTCGTCATCTGGGACCATGAATGTAAGACCCCAGGAAATCTGAGCATTTTTGTTGCGCAGGGCAGGTTCCCAGGCTGGCTGGTTTGCCTCACGGAGAGATTCGAGCTCAGACCTGGAGATCTTATAGCTGTGAGTGCCGTGCTACAGCTTGAATAATCCGATCCGAGTCTCAACAGGCCAATTACATCCAGCGTAGTGCTGTGCTGACACAGCTTCTGCTCCTGATTTGGGAGCTGGTTTGTTTTCAACTTCTTGGCTACCCAGATGTACTCGTATCTGTCTTCAGACTCTCAGAAGCGGCAAAGGCTCCCACTATTTCCTTTGAGCAGAGCAAGAAACTGGTTTGAGTAGCACATCATACCAAGGGGAGCGTGCCTGCTCTGCCCGGGAGGCAAGACTCAAGGAACTGCCTTCTATTCCTATTCCTGCCTGCAAGAGGGTAAATGCAGGCATTTATTCTAGGGCAAGGCACGGGGACAACACGGCGTTTGGAAGGATGCGCTCTCACTTCAGTCAAACTCACGTAGAACAACTCACGTGGCTCATGCATTTGAGGAAGAAGCATTTACTGCTGCCCTCTGCTATCTCGATCCCAGGCCAGAACTGCTTTTACAGGCTACTCTGAGGCCACACCTGCACAAACATCCTCAGTCAGTAACAGTAAGCACCAGGAATTTTATTTTTTTTCTTTTGAAAATGGCAGGTTAATAGTGAAAATCAAAGTTATTAAATGGCACATTTTAAAAAGTAAGGAATGTGATCCAGAGTAGAACAGTGAGAATTTTAAAGCTGGATATGCACAACTTGGCTGAAATAACTAAAAGGCACAAGTAAATGGATATCCTCACTGCAGGATCACTGAGTGGAACTTACAGCGTGTTGAGGTTCTTCAGTCTCTTGAAGGCTCCAGGTTGTATCTCCTTGATGTGGTTGAAGCGTAAATCTCTGAAAGCAGAAAATACAATCAGTGCACTCGTGATACAAACAAGCCATGAATAATCAACACCATCCATGGAAGAGAAGCTCCTGGGAGAATCTATGGTACCATGAGCTGAAGAAATGGAGAGCAAGACTGTAGAGGGTGGTGGAGGTGATGGCTGGGGTCTACTCTGCAAAGTCAGCCAACAGCCAGGACAAGCCCACTTTAATTCCACAGAAAACTAAAGACTGAGAAGACTCAAGCGATCATTTCCACGAACACGGGACAAGATCTGCTGCTCAACACCCCAAGTATCTGTAGAGGAACGCACGTCACCACACGGACCCATTTCTTAGCTCCCTAGCAAAATTATCTTTGCCCTAAAATGGTTAAATCTGATCAAATAACCTCATATAACAAGCATTTCACATTCTGCTCCACAGCGCTCCAGCACTCAGAACAGCTTATCGCTGCCTGCATTTCAAATTTGTGCCAACTTCAATTAGAATTAGTGGAGTCCAGGGGATTCTGGCAAATTTCAAGGGCTGTCCATGTAACTACATCGACTTGGGGCCCTAAAACATGGGGTTTTGATTGCTAACGAGATAATAAAATAAGAGCTAAGTGGTTTAACCTGGTTAACCAAGTAGAAATGCTTCTATAGGGAACGTGCATTGATTTGGCACCTTCCATGGTCCAGCATATTATAATGAATCACAAAAGACTGACAAATGTGGGGTTTTTGGCTGCTGGTTTCTGTCAGAGCACAACAATGAAGTTGCTTTTTTTTTTTTCTCCTCCCAAGCTGCCTTATCTATCACATTTAGAGAATCTGCAGCTATTTCTTAGTTTAAGGCAGCCTTTTAAGGGCATTCGCTTTAAAAGAAAAAAAAACAACACAATAAAACACATGCACAGGCTGAATTGGCCCGTGTTCTGGTGGTAAGTTACAGAGTGTGTGGAAGCAGAGTTTAAAACAAGAATTCTACAAAGAGCTACAAGTTCAACACTTCTTTTTAGAACAGGCATCAACAAGAGTAGTGGCCTTTATGAAATTCAGATTAGAAAGAGGTGCAATGTGGACTGTCAACATGCACTTACATGTGAGTAGCCAAGGGGGGCTGAAACACCTCTGAGCAAGTATTCAAGAAGAGGATACACAGCAAGCAAAGCTGATTTTATTTTAAGGTGCAATTGTGCTTAAGTTTGCAAAACTAGTTATTTTATGTTAAGAAATTTCCACTAATTTTTCCTACTTTTTTAGGCAGAAAATACACAGCATTTTTACCTAACTCAGGTTGCACTGAAATACTAGATCTCTGCGTTGTAAACCCTGTGTTATCAACAAATGCAACAGAACACAGCCAGGGGAAGTTGTCTTTTCTATTGTGGTTTTCTTTTCTGTAACTTAACTTCGAATAAAGGAATGAGGAGACGAATGTGGGCAGAAGTCGCTCCCCTTCCTTAGTGGTGAGGATTGCACAGAGAAGAGTAAGTGGGAAGGAAGGAAGACACCTTCACTATTTAAAAAAAAAAAAGGTGTTAGAACTATAATTTACAAGCACTAGTTTTCCACAGCAAACTGCAGTCCTGAAGGCTCACCCTTTGGAATTGCAGTTTTTAACTGTGCCTTGACCTTTCACATTTTCCGGCATGCTCAGCTCCACTTGGGTTGCTACAAACGCGCGTTTTCTTGCCATTCTTGTGGGACGGCGTTACACATCCCTCTTCCCTGATGATGTGAATTTTCTGACACCAGAAAGCCAAATACAATTAAACGTCGGCGCAAAGGTGACAGCACAACGCTGACTATTCTCCACGGCCTCATTACAAGGGAACGAGGAAAGATGAGACCGTGAAAAAAAAGGTGAAGAAATGCAAACTTGATTTATAACCGCAATGCTCAGACACCAACTCTGCTTGCCCTGGGGGGGACATAAAGAGTCGTGTAATTAGTGCAGGCAGCTGGCTACAGGTAATAAGGAACATAACAAATAAATGGGGGCCAGGGCTGAAGCTGTTGATGCTCACAGAAGGCAGCGGGAAGCAGGCAGCGAAGTGTAAAATACCACTTTGGGTCACAGGCTGTAGGTGGGAGGAGAAAAGAAAAAATCAGACTATTTTAATGAACAAAGATAACTGCAATCCTTCACAGCCCTGCATTCGCACAGAAGGGCACGGCTTCCACAGCTGAAACAAAAAGCAAAACCCAGAAGCACAGGTGAATGAAAACACTTCTGAAAACCCAGAAAAGCAAAACACAAGCTCCTTCACTCCCAGGGTTTGGGTTTGTTTTTTTTTTACTGTCGGTTGCTTGCCAAAAACAACCCCGTGGAAAAGGTGCTGTGGAAGTTTGCACCCCATGTCCAGCTCCCTAAGCAAGTCTGACCTCCCAGGCAGTGGTTTTCCTCACCTGTGAGACCAATAAAACAAACTGGGACTGCAGAGCCTGGCAGGAGCAACTCTGTGTCACCACCAGAGGTCTCACAGGTGTCACTTGGCTGGACCACCTCTCAGCAATGCTCCTGCTGCTGAGAAGCTCAGGGATGGAGAGAAACCCCCAGATAGTTCTCACTGCCAAGCGAGCAATAAGTGTCTGGTTTCAGGCAGGAAAATTCCCCTACGTCACCCCCAAGGAGCACGTAATAAAACTTAGCATATTCTTTTAGTGAAATATTTTGATTTTTCTTCCATTTTTCTGCTTCAGATAAAACCTTCAGATGATTCTCTGGACCCCAGCTACCTTGCACTCCTTTGGAAAGCTCCCTCTCTGGTTTGCTCACCATCACACAGAGGCAATCGGTTTCCTCGCAGACAGAAAAGGGAACTGAAACAGTGCATGTCTACTCTGAGCACTTCATTTCAAGAAATCAGGTGAATTAGCTGCAAAGAATCTAGGGGACAGCAACAGGAATGATCTGAAGTCTAGAAAACGTGGCATGATTCTAGAAAAGAACCAAAATGGCTTATTTAGCCATGGATACAATAACTATGTCACAATATTGCTACAAATAGAAATGGGCAAAGAGTCACTGAATGAAACCGCAGATTCAGATTTTTAAAATACATCTTAAATAGCAAAGCTAACAAGCACTCATGTGGACCATGGGTGAGGCAGACAATAGCCACATATGGGTAGTAAAAAGCCACTGGTGTGGATGTCTCTACACAGCAAAGAAACCCCTGGCAGCAGAGAGGAACTCACACCTTCCTCCTTGCCGAGGCACTAAAAAAACCAATACTTCGCCTCATCCATAGTGTTTTTACCCTAGACCTTGCCTTAGCCTGAAGTTTAGCTGATAACAAATGCCACGTAGGGCTGCTCCAGGAAACTCCTGGCTCGGATATATTTGATTAAGAGCATTTCCTATAGAGCTCGTCCCCTCCTATACAGAAACCCTTGCTTCCCTCTATTCCTGGGGCACTCACTCTGGAAACTTTTATGCTTCTTTTCACAAACAAATGTGCTTTTTCCGAGGACCCACCACAGCAGCTGGGCTCCCTCATTCCCACCTCCTGCTTTCCACCTTGGAATTTGCAAAAAAAAGGGGGAAATCCCTTCTGATTTAACCCTCCCAAGGCCGGCAGTCTGGGATTACCAGATAAAATAACAGGTCGACTGCCTCAGCAGAAACTCTCCCCAAAACCCAGCACCACAGCTCTGAAGGGGAATGAGGCTGGAATATGTGGATCATCAAGGATCTGCTATTGCAATATCTCAACCTCTTCTGACTCCTGGAACTCTTAACCTCAGAGGTTTACCAGGAAAGACAGAAATTGTGAACAGATGGGGAAACAGGTATTTACAGAATGACACTTGACTCCTCCTGATCCCTGCAGCTGCTGTCAAAACAATCACTCCTGAAAGCACTATGTTAAACAATTATCAGTGATTAGCATATAAAGCAATAAATGGCCTTTACAAGAAGCTTCAACTTCGGTTTAATCTATTTAGGCTTTTACAGAATCATGTATTACTATGTTAACTAAGCAGATAATTAGCTCCAAGAGGTATTTTACTGCAGTTCCATGGAAATTACTGGGTTTGTTTCACTGAAGCAGCTTTTGTCTTCAAAACATTGTGCACAGCAATGATGCTGGAGGCTCTGGACCATTTCACCCAGAACTGGTTGAATAAGTGGCAGCACCCAATCATCATCATCATTAATGAAGAGACAGAGAGTAAAGGTGGTTTTAAAACAGAGGTAAGACACTGAAGTTCTTTCCAGTGCTTCCTGGGGAAAGGAGGGTGTGAAAGACATCCTAACCACAATTTTTAAGCCAAGTTTCCCATATATAAGATGAGCCAGAACCTTTAGCAGGAAGATGTTCGTTTCTCTGACTTAGCCATGGAACTTCGAAGTCGGCTCTGCAGGTCCCCCCATCCCGTCAAACAGCTCCAGCCCTGGCGGGAAGGGAAAACAGCCTTGCTGAGATGGAAACGAAGCCTTCCAGACACACTGTCAACAGCTCCCCGACTCAGGAATGTCCCACTCACACACAAGTCCCCGAACAGCTTTAATAAATGACAGCCTTCATCTCCAAATCCCTACATGGACAGCAGCACGCTGCCATCTCTGCTAGGCAGATGAGGAGACTGCGGGGAGGCTCAGGGCTGTGTTGGGTTAGTTTTTTTCCAAGTCCTGCCTATTCTGGGGTGTACTAGCTTAAGACATCAAGATTTCAAAGAGTGAAGAGGAAGGAAAATATGTTCAGCATGGAAACTCTAGTAAATGAGATTATACGATCACGGATGAAACACTGAAGAGCAAGCAGATGCAGAGAGCCTCATGCCACCAAAGTTCTCTGCTGCACCACCATGTTGCTTACGATTTGAAGTTTTAGGGATGGACACACTAGATTTTAATTAAGGAATTGCCACAGGCATTACTGAAACCAGCTTTTTAAGATCTCAGCTCCAACAAAGAAGGGGTCAGATTTTCAAAAGGGCTCCCTCTGCGTCAGCTGGGGCAAGACAGTAAAATTCAGCAGCCAGCGTACCAAGCTGGTTTGATCCCACCTTTTATGTCTTCAAAAGAAGACAACTTTCCCAGCTGCTGGGCTGTGTTCTGACACTGCTCTGGAGGGAGTAAAAGAAAAAATGAGTGCATAAATATATATATAGATATATCTTTTTCATGGAGTCTAAGAAGCACCATGCCAGCTTAAATGAACTGCTGGAGGATTCTTTAGTATCAAGTCTCACATAGCATAAGTGTCAGTTTTTTTCTTTTTTAACATCATGAACATTTAAGCCTTTACCTAGAACACACACACATTCTTTCAACAAAAAAATACCGACTTCTCCTTAAAGAGCACAGGGGAAAATCCCAGTATACCTATGGGGAGGAGGATGTGGTGAGGTCAATAAAGATGCAAATACTCAAAGAGATGAAGAAGCACTGTGAAGTTTGGTGAAGGCAGGATTTCAAAATCCTTGAGGTACCTACAGTCTCAAGAGTTAGGATGTTTACATCAGAAGATGCTGAGATGTTTCTAGGAAGGAAAACATGTTTTAAATACCTTCTCTGCCGATAAAGGGACTTTACAAACAAAGCACACAGAAGACTTTGGTCCCTTCTAAAAGGCTGAATGAGGATCAAATTCTGCAAAGAAATCAGGAGGAGATGGCACCTGGCACATTCAAAACTGCGAAGGTACGTGTTTAATGCCTGAGTACAAGACAATCACATGGAGAAGAAATGAGTAATCCCTTCCTCAACCCAAAGCGCACGACAGAGATTACAAGGGGAGCCACATTTCCAAGGACTCATTTGCTCAGTAAACCTTTCTCCAACAAATGTAGAAAATTGCTTCTCAAAAGGATACTCCTTAGTCTATCTTAAGAGAGCTACATCCTGCCCTACTACAGCCTGCCCTGCTGCAGCACGAGGACCTGCGGGAGGAAGAAAGGAACCGAGCGGCCTCCAGACGAGCAGCACGGCCACAAAGGGAGACAAAACTCGTCAAGCTGGCCGTGCTCACGCTGCCCAATTAACAACCAGGTCTGTGAACAACTGGGTCACCTTCAGTTCATGCCAGTGACATGTTCAGATCCCAGATACCGCGCCGCTACGTTTCTCTAGAAGTACTCATTTATTATGTGCTCCGCATAATGCGGACAGGAGAATAACCCACGGGTAATTGGATTGCAATCCATTAGCTGCCAAGCCAGAGGGGAACTTCTTTCCACAGATTTCTTCTGCTCGTGCCCACACGTTTCAAAGTTTATTGTTTTAAATGTCACACTGCAGAACAAATGACTTAGAAGGTTAAAGACCTATTGAAATTTTCTGAGTGTATGTTTCACAGCTGTTGCCTTCTTTGGGCTGCTGCCTAAAAGAACTGCTTGAATCCCAGCGGTAACCAGCAGATCACATCTGGATAATCATGTTCCAGTTGAACAGGCAGCAGCCAAAATACGTTTGCAGTTATACACTGTGAATTTTTACAGCTTACTTATCTGTACACGTGTAGTCACTCCTGCCATCCTATTCTCTGCTCAGGACAAAATGAATAGACTTCATCACCGAGGATAAAGCGTCTATTGCTAAAGCCAGACATTGGGCCAGATCCTCAGCTGCACCCAGCTGGGATTGGGAAGGGAGAAGGGAAATGGCGACCAAAGAGGCGCCAGTAACAGCTCATCAATCCTGGAACTGGTTCCATGCCAACCCCAGCATCGCACGGAGAAGGCCATGGGCTGCTCTGAGTTACGCCAGCTGGCTACAGCCCCGAGGGGACCATCTGCCAGGGGGGCTTGCCGAAGCACAGTGTGTGCCGCCTAGAAGACTTCCCCACTCTTGGGGGGATTGTTAGAGAGAGGGTGGCATGGAGTCACGGAGGTCAGAAAGTCCCAAACTCCCAACTTCAAAGCAAACTCCATCTGGAAACTGCAGCTGCTCTGCGAGGGAACCAAGCTGGAGCCTGGGGTCAGTGTTTGTATCTGCTTGGTCCTATTCATACCAAAGGGCAAATGTGGAAAATATCACAATCCCACATTTTTTCCTCAGAATAACTCCATGATCAAGACTATTCTTGTTAGAATTCTGAATGTTCACCCTGACACAACAGTCCTCCCAGGAGAAAGATTAATGTACCAAAAAACTGGAATAGTCAGGCGCTTGGTTAAGAAGCATTCTTTGATCTTTCACAATTAAAAAATAGTTTAATTATTCAAATGCTATTTATAACAGATACAATGGGATGCTGGCTGGAAAATGCATTTACATACATTAGATCTTCGAGATAGCCAGAAAGTCAGGATTTTTACTTGCCACACACCATACAAAGGCACAGGATGTGCCAACAGAGAACCTTTACCAGGCTCACGTCTTCCTAGCTATGGGGATTTCTGCTTATCAGTGTGATTTTGGTTTTAATTATGCACACAGTATTAAAAGAGAATAAACCAGATAAATCTCCTTTAAAAATACTGGTCTGTAAAGGTAAGCACCTCATTTTGGAATATTACTACTTTTTCTTTCACACTTGGACTGCTTTGTTAATGTTTAAAAACGCTCTCTCCCATTCAAGGCTGTGGCAATCATGTTAAACTAAATAAACTTCCAAATGGTTAAGAAGGCAAAACACGGACCATTTAAAAGCAACATGCATGCAAACCAGTTAGAGCAGGGGAGAAGGAACTGGGGTGAGTGTATACACTGCACTGGAAAAATCTGGTCACCCTTCTGGACTGGGATTTACAGACAACTCAACACTACTTAAACTACAGCAAGATACTACTCCAAATTTTACTAAAGCTGCAAGGGCAAGCTACGGACCAGTAAGGTTTCCCCCCTAGAGCACAAAGAATCAAGTGTGCTGTTGCCAGAGGGAGTTTAGAAGCACAATATTCCAGTACTAAAAGAAAGTTGGTGAGCACAGTAAATTTCCCCCTCTCAGCACTCAAAGAATCGCTGCCAGAAGCACACTCAGTGTATATCCAGCATGACAGTAAATGTTGTGTCATTTCAAACAGAGAACAGAAATTAAGCTTTGCTTAGCTCAGAAATAGCTCAGGCCAGCTAACGAAACAAACACTTCCTCCAAGAAAAATCTCTGTTTAAACAAGGAGAAGCAAGTCATTTCACTCAAATCAAACAGTGCATTGGCATTTAAAATATTCTAATATTTCAAGGTGAAGGGGAATAATGGGAAGGAAAAAGTTTGGTGACAATTTGGAGAGTCTGCGAGTTGCTACAGGAGGAGATAACCACAACTTAGGGAGTCTGCAACAAGCCACACGGGGCTGACCAGTCCCACGCTGCAGAACAACCACTCCAGCACTAGGCTAGGGAGTGAGCAAGCCCAGATTCTGACCTGCCAGCAGAGCAAAAGCATTAGCAGCACCAGGGAGAAATTTCCAGGAGAAACGCTGATATAAACGTTCTGGCTGGGACCAGATCTGATTTCTTAGAGGTACAGGGAAAAGCTACTCAAACCAGTGTCGAGAAAGTTTCCCAATCAGCAGCAGTCTAGGAAGGATGAGTATAAAGATGAA
>NW_009735887.1:0-16803 GCF_000703405.1 Apaloderma vittatum | reverse complement strand
TTTCCCTACCGTTTACAGAAAAGGTCCATCAAGCCAAAGGATCGGATAAGAGTAGCACAAAGGGAAGTATTTTGTGATGTGCTACTGAATCTCAAAGCCACCTTTAAGTTTAGGATTAGTTTAGGATCACAGGGAAGTGCTCTTCTGGATCTACTGGTGAGAGCTACCCAGGAGTCTCCAAGCATTAAATGCCCTTTTCCCCCACCTCTGCTGTTCCCGGGGACTCACTCGGGCAGCAGCTCTCTTGCCAACAGGTACTTTAGTTCTCAAGGAATCTGTGAGTCACTTTCTAAAGAAGCCTTAAGTTTGGTCTATATAATTCAGACAGAAACTGGAAAATCAGTTACTTAAAAGTTGAGGAAAGAGATGGTGTTGTATGTATCCAAAAAGTATTTGTTCCAGCAGAGACAAGAGCCTGAACTGCTGCATTTGCTCTCTCTCCCCTACACCCATATACAAAGACGTCTCAAACGTAAACTGTGCCCCCTTCTCTAAGCTCAGTTAACACTTGTGGCCCTTGATTCTCCAAAGCTGTCCTCCAGTGATCACCCTGGCATTATTCTGATTAGAGTTTTCAATTCCCTTGAATGTTCTGCTTACAATTAACTGATGCCAAAAGCAGCACTTTCTGTTTTATGCTTGAAAAGCACGAAACAGCTCGCGGTGCAGACAATTCTGCAGGAGGAAAAAAAAGAAAAAAAGAGGATAATAAGTATGCCTTTGGCCTTGACTGCTTCCCTCTAAACACCAAACAGATAAGAAAGGCAATGAAATTAAACAGCTACTCACAGTATGTTTGTCTGGGGTGGGATGTCAGGGATGGTTTCCAGCATCAGATGCATGCATCTCACTGTAGTCCTGAAGCACAGGCAGCGACTAGGACAGGAGCAGGAGAAACTAGGCAAGAGGAGAAAACACAAAAATCCTCGAAGAGCTGAAGGTTTGGTCAGCATGATGTTTGCTGGAGTGTATTTGCCTCAATTCTGAACTGCACGGAGCTGACACAAAAAAAAAAAAAAAAGTTTCCCAGCCCTGAGGTCCAGGAGGAGGGGACTCATCAGCATGTGTTTGCAATTAAATTAAGGCGGTTTGACAACCCAGCCGCCCACCCTCTCTGCCATTATGTACATCAGCAAAGATCCGACTGTTCCCACCCCTCTTTAACCCTGGCGCTGAAATACAAACTCTTAATTTTGGTTTATTCCTGCCCTGTTTATTTGAAGGGGCAGGTTAACTCCTCACCTTCTCCTCGGGCATTTACCTGCAAGCTCGCAGGATGCACCTTCATGGACAACAACCAAAAAATGACCCCGTGCTTCTGGGACTGATGGCTCAGGGTCAAGATTTTTTATGGCACACTCCACAAACTAAGGGCAGCATCTTAACCTAACAGCTTGTCGAGTGTATGAGGCAGTAAGACTTTTAGGACAGAGCCTTTCTCTTCTTACATGGCATTACAACATCCAGCAAAAATACATTTCCAACCATTGACAGGACTCTGGAATGCCACAGGTAAGTGATTTTAAAAGGGAGATCACTGATAAATAGCATGCAAATAAAACAAAAAAAGAATACAATTGTATGCATTCTGTAAAGTTTCTTGCGCAGAGTAAGAAGCTAATTCAAGAGAGCTAATTCATTTCAAAGCCCTTTTAACTAGTATAATTTTTTTTTCTGTAAGGATGTTGTTTGGAAGGATGTCAGGATTTTGGAGAAATTAAAGGCAATTGAGGGGTGAAGAGGGAAAGAAATAATGAAAGCAACAAAGTCTGAACTGCAGGAAACACAGACCTCAGTTTGCTTCTCCCATGGGATGATAAAATTGAGACACAAAAGGCAGCTCTTGTTTCTAGTTGAATTAATCACCGGAGAGTGAAAGAGCTTGTCTTTAGGTTCTAGGTTATTGCTACACAAGATCCTAAATGTGTGGGTTTAGCATGAGTGAGCAGCATTAATGCTAATTATGATATAAAGGTACTGGCGGATATCCAGACATGGCACCGTTCCACATTACCTGGAAGATAAAACCAAAGTTTCCCACGGACCTGAACGTCTGCTTCATGCCATGAACTGCAATATAATTAATGTGACAAAACAGTATTTAACACGCACGTCATTTACATCTCCTAGTTCTCCCTTCTGATTCTTTACCACTTGAGCAGCTGGGGAGAAAGTGTTGGCTTTGGGGGGTTCACTTACAAATTTCATGCTGTAGAAGGTAAAAGCTGTATTTTTTTTTCTGGCCATAAACTGGCATTCTTCTGCAGGTTTTCTGCATCCAGTCCTCCGGAAATCTCTCGGTCGTTTGTCCTGGCACCACTTTGAAATCTAAGCAAGTTGTCTGAACCTCTGCCCACTCCCAACTCATGGTTTTGAGCAGAGTGTCCTCTAGTGGCCACACAACCTTGCTTAGAAAACACAGGTTATGAGGCTAAATTATCTGCCTCAGCCTTTCTGTAACGACTGGCAGCTGAGGGCCAATTGCTCCAGACAAATGACAGCTTTTAATTCCAACAGGAGGAGTTAAGCCCTTTAGAAGCGCACCTTTGATGTGCAGCAGAAAAGACAATGCCAGCTACGTCGAAGTCTTCAAGACCATGTTCTTCCAGCCTGAGCCCTCACCATCTCATTCCAAAGCACACCAAGTTCTGTTAGGACAGAGTAACACAGCTACTTAAGGGCCTCTCCTTCTCGAAATATTTCTAGGAAAATGAATATTCTTCAAACCAAGCTTCAGCATTCAGGAAAGTTATCACCATGTTCCCTGGGACATCTGGCCACTTAAACATGAGGCTTTTGCCTTCCGCCTCTGATTACATCTTGGTGCATAAACTCCAAGCTCTAAACCAACCATCTGGCAAAAAAAACCCCCAAACAAACCCACAAACCAAAACCTGCCTTCCAGGTTTATTTATATCGCTAAAAGCAGAGCCAGGCCAGGCATCAGTCACGTTTCTCTACGCACAAGTCTTCAGAATCTTATTTCAAGCGCTTGGCTGTGTGGTGGGTGGCAGCTTCCGGAGGGGTTGATGGGTATTTGCCTACTACTTCGTGGGAATAGGACCTTTAGCCGAGTCAGCGGATTTCACAGCAGCCATACCCCAGGGAATGATTTGAGGGCAAAAAAAAGGTAAGTTCTGCAGCCTATGCATTTACTCAGAATCTTATTTCAAGCGCTTGGCTGTGTGGTGGGTGGCAGCTTCAGGAGGGGTTGATGGGTATTTGCCTACTACTTCGTGGGAATAGGACCTTTAGCCGAGTCAGCGGATTTCACAGCGGCCATACCCCGGGGAATGATTTGAGGGCAAAAAAAGGTAAGTTCTGCAGTTTTGCATTTACTCAGAAACTGATCTTCACCACCTGAACTTGAAACATACCTCTTCTCCCTTATCTCCCCCTTGTGACAAATGGGACGTTTGTGAGATGTTATGAAACACCAGCAGTCCCAGTTCCCTTACTCTTGGGTTAATTCATCTTCTTTTCCATCAACATGACAAATTGTTTAAAGAGGAGGGTGCAGCTCTGAAGAAGTTAACTCCTAAGCAACAGGAAGGGAAGTTAACACTTGCGCCCCGTGCTTGAGCATTTCCAGCCTCTGCCCCACAGATTTTTTTACATAGGTAGAATGAAAGGAAGCTCAATTTTGTTTTTCAGGTGTGTTTTTTTCTTCCACCCTTTAACTATCCCTTCTCCCTCAAGTGTAAACATTTCTCATAGTAGGTCCACCAAGGAGCTCATCACTACTTCCCAGGAAACTCTAATGTTTTGCATTTTACTGGGAAGTGAATATAAACCTTATCTGACAGATTTAACTTACTTGATACCATTTGTATGACACATCCGTAGCTCTTCAAAGCAGAAGAGGATTTTTTTTTTCCCAGCAATCATCTTGTGAAGGAAAATATTAACACTGAGCTACTCTCATGTTACAGTTGGTAAAAAGACACGCATCGTACACAGAGATGGCAGGAAGAGACACAGACTACAGGTAATTATTCTGTGGAATAAAGGTTAACAGGTACATTTAATTAGCAACAGCTGTATTTGCTATTATGATCAGCTTCCTAGTGCAGCTGAAGCCAGAATGTTATTCTCAATACAGTGAAATGGAACCTTCAAACACCAGCTCTTAAAAATCAGCATTAATTAAGCACTGAAAGAACAGGGGAGTTGCAGTTCAGAATGCATTAAACCCCCAACATGTTTGGTTTAGGTAACTCCTTGAAGTACAGAAACGGACTAAAGGACCTCTTGATACCTGTTCTCTACAGATCTAACAGCCGGGTAAGGGAATCAGTTCTTGGAACTGCTGCGATTTAAATCCAGGTCAGTTCTGTGTGCTCATTCCCAAATGCACCTTGCACAACTCCATTCCATAAAGGTTTAGAAATCAGCAGCTGGGCTGGCTTCTTTGGAGAGATTGTATTCCGAGGAGTTCATCTAAAACTCGGCATCTGCACCATCTTATTAAGCGCTTTTTCTAGTGTCTTAACCTTCAATTATGGAAACACGTACTCCTGTACAAAGTATTCTAATTACAACACGACGCAAAGCCATGTTAAGAAGGCTAAAAAGTCTTTACTGAAATTTATTGATACAGAAACACGTATTAATAAAGTTGAAATTGCATAACACTTCTGCATGCCTCAGGCCAATTTAAATCTAGTTTCTACACACAGATTTTTCATCTTACACACTAAGGATTAAAGCAGCCCGAAGATCATTTCTTTTTGCAAGTTCACCGCAGTATCGAAACCTAAAAGGAGTCACGTACAATTAAAGTGAAGATTACTTAGAACACAAAAAAGGAAATAAAGCAGATAAAATTCCTGGATTATTTTTTTTAAGACTATACGACCACAGTTAAGCTACAATTACTCTATTAGAAATGCTTACAGAACTACAGTGCAAGTGCTTGTGCACAGAGGAAATGTATTTACAGTTCCCCTTCATTTACAGGCTATAAGCAATGCTGTTTCACAATTATATTACACACAAAATTTCTACTGTGGGTTTGTTTGGATCTGTGGATTTTTGGACAAGGGGACAATTTGACAAGCTAGAACATAAATTTCCTGTATATATATTTATTTATTCAGCCTTATCCAGGAAAAAAAAAAAAAGCAGTATTTTATGCACCTTATAGAAAGCTACAAAAATCTAGTAACTGTAATAAAAAAGGCAAATCTGGTGAAAAGTCTGATAAAACATCTTTTACAAGTCGGGACGAGATGGGATAAAAATCAAACGGAGATAAATAAAGATAATTCTCCCTCAACTGGTCAGCTCTAACAGAATCTCGGCAAGGCTTACTAATATGAACCTGACATTCAAAAGCAACTTCTTCAAACAACTTTTTAAAGCATCTTCTTCAAAAAAAACCAACCCATTTTGTAATTAACAAACTGAGGGATGACCTGGTAGCCAGGGGATGGAAACTGTGCCCCAATACAAGGCAGCACATCCCAGCTGTGACAGCTGTTAAGCAGAAACACCTAACAAACACAGAGGGGACAGACTTTGGGGATGCACAGAGAAACACTACACGTAGATTCTGTTAAGCCTCTATTTACCACCATCTTCAGGTTTTTCATTTGTAGAAAGAACCTCACTGTAGTTGGGTACTTGGGTGTTTACAGGAAACCATCAGCTCGGTGGCCACAGAACTGCCTCATTTGAAACAAAGAAATTACAACCTGAGGGAGCAAGATAGACCAGAAGTGGAGATTTAGGAGGGGGCCACATGAAACCGTATTATCAGACAATATTCTCAAAGATACACAAAAAGCCTGCCAGGCAAGGAAGAGTTCTCCACCTCAGGCTCTGACAGACAAGAGTTCTCCATTGATTTTCAAAGCCGCACAGAACTTCAAAACTCTATTTATTATCCAGTTGTGCAACTCAGTACCATTAACTGAAACCCCCTTTTTGGCAAGACAGTCTTCATCCCTTCCTCCTCAAAAAACGAGGAGACAGCATTAAATAAAAAAATAAAATAAAACCAAAGTGATACCAACTTAAGTGCTTCCGATGGGGCAATGCCTTAATATAGCTTCGTTACCTACTGAGAGGGGTTTTTTCACACCCCTCACCCTCCCAGCTTTAGGAGTGTTTCACATCACTATAAGCTCAAAGGTTTCTTTCCAGCCTTTACCAGTTTAGGCAGATTTTTCAAATAGGCTGAACTTAACAACCTTCCCCTTCTAAACATGGCATCTCCTTCCATCAGCATTACAGGAAGACTTGGAAATAAAAACTGGAGTTCACATCCACGGCAACGCCGAGTGCAAAGTCCTTCTGTATGAGCCTGTTAAAACATCTGCTTAACTGGTGCAGGAATAAAATAACTACCAAGTCGATCAACTTCATTCCACCCGCCGTACGCGGGCCACGAGCGCACAAGCTGCGGTCCAGCCCCCTCGCAGGGTGCGCACATGCAGCAACTCCCAAGAACTGCACCTACTTGGCTTTCTAGACCGTTCTCAGGTTCTACAACCTCCACAAAACTACGTTTGGCCAATTTACCAGGACACGAGCCACTCCGCTCAGGCTGGCGCTCCACACCTCGCTCTGTTCAGCCCAGCAGACCTCGGTTCATCTCACACAAGAGCAAAACCTGCCGGTTCTGCTTTGGCAGTCAGTTCTGACAAACTCCCAGCTCCGCATCTCCTCTCTACCCTCTTCCCCAATTCAGAATTACTCTGCAAACATTTCCAGATGCAGGCACAACCCTGACTACCCTAGCCAGCATCCTGCCAAAGCACATCTTCACTCGCCTCCATCGCCTTAAAAAGAAAAGAAAAACACAACAAAACCCAAATTTGCATCTCAGCCTAATTCACTAGAAGAGGTGTTTCCCACTAAGAAAAACCAATACTCTGCAACTTTGACTGAAAAATTAGATATAGCTTATAAGCAAAACTGAGACCAACCAAAGGGGAGCTGATGCTTTCCTTCTCATTCGAAACCTGGATGCCACAGGGTTAACACCAAAAATTCTTTCCTTTCTGTAGAAGTTGTGCTTTTTAAGATTACTGGAAGAAACAAGATTTGCCAGGTCAGTTTTTACTAATCATCTTCATCCTCCAATTAAACACGTACCATGATTAAACACATGGCAGGTTTGGTGGGAGACAGCAGAGACAGAAAAGGTCTTTGGGGAAGTGCTTAATATTTAAAACCCACAATTCGGCAGAGCAGCCACGAGATTTTTAGAATCTCTCCGTGCCGTTAAGTTTCAGGGAATTAAATCCTCCGTTCCGTGAGCAGCTGAGCATTTCACCAACTTGCTTCCTAAGGAATCCCTGCTGTAGGATAAAACTATAGCACACAATCGAGAAGAAAGAAGAAACTTAAAAAAAATAAAAAATAAAAGCTATAACGTTTAAGTATACAGCAGCCACGTTCCCCAGCTAGCCTACTGCCTCGGGTGGTCATATTAGCAGGCGAGCAAGTGGTATAACATTTGTCAAGCCCTAAGCAGTACTTCATTTTCTGCCTACTTCCTAGGAGAAGGAAATTACTTTTCCCTGTAATAAAGCAGGTAATATTTCAAGGGATCAGGCAAAGGCAGACTCAAGACCTTCTCTCTCAAAAAGTTTACAGGGGGATCTGGCTTTAGTTCAGAGGGTTTAGTTTCTTCCTCTTCTCGTCTCTCCTCCTCGAGATCCTCGCTGTTGTTGTTATCATCCGACGGGTTGGAGATCCGACTAGCAAAGACCTCTTTGTCCAAGAAAACAATAGTTTCCATTCGCCGGCGCCGCACGCGTCTTCGTTTAAATCTTGGGGGGTTCTTCAGCCCGTTTCCGTTTTTGCTCATTGTTTCTTGATGTATAATTTTTTTAATGGTTCCTCGGATGGCGATGCGAGCCAGATCCTGGAGGCTGCGAACAGCCACCGGGGCTAAAACAAAACGAAAACCATGAAAAGATATGGAAAAACTGCCCTCAAGAGTACTCCTAGGAAATGTTGTATTTGCTCGAATTTAATTAGGCCACTTGAACTCCCTGCTGCGATTACAAAAACAGCTCTATTCAACTCCTGTCAACTCAGATAAACCATATTGGAACTTTCCAAACAAAATTTAATTACGCATTTTTCTCATTAACTGAAGAAACAGAACGAGATGAGTGAAGAGTTTCATATTTTGATGTCAAGTCTTCACAATTATTTTAAGATACACGCATCTTAAAGGTTTTAAGAACGCAGACTTAGTGACTGAAACTGTGACTGTTGAACAACTTAGAAAAACATATTTTCCTACTGTAGATAACTAGGCCTGAAATCTATTTAAGACTTCCATAAAGTGATTTTTCTATTGTGAAGTTACCTCAGCTTTGCCAAGTTCTTCACTTATAAAACTATTTGTGCTTTTCAAAAACTGCTTCAGACTTAGTGGGTGACGACAGGCTGGAAACCATTTGGTAAAAGTAATTATAGAAGCATACAATAAGTTATTGTATGAAAATGCTTCCCCCATTAATGATTTCCAAGACCATTCTGTCTTCTGCACTTATTTACTGCCAGCCCCTAAGTGCACGACATAACTCATGCAGCATAAAGAAAAAAAAAAAAGTATGGTGCACACATATCCATGTACTAAAATGAATTTAAATTGAAACAAAACCCCCTGGTCTTGAACTGACCAGTAAGCATTCCTCTGACCTGAATGAAAGAGGAAAAAATTACATGTAATACACATGCAGGTCTCACTATAGAGCCACTGCACAAGGCATGCTGAAACACGCATTTAATGGACTTTACAGCACTGTACAGACTGCTCACTGAGCTGCTTTTTGTCATGCAAAGACACCTTTCCAGAATAAGAATAAAGCCCGACTAATCTCTTTATGAAGTATCTCTGTCTTCATGTGTTCTTAAGAGGTCTCTCTGTACTGAAGTCTTAATCTAAAGATTGAGGTCACTACATACGACCTGCATTTCAAACAGGTAAGCAAAAATTGCACAACTTCTGTCCCTCCAAGGTTCCAGGTTCAGCACAATTCTGAATTGCCAGGTGGCGAGAGCCTTTGAGTAGATAGAATGTTTGTTCACAGTAATTCAGGACCAAAACATTTGTCTGCATGTGCGAAACCAATGACCAAACATCCCGCCAAGTTCAGGTACAACTCCACAAGAAATCATTCGCACTGAGAATTTATTTTAAGCAATTGTCATTTTTTCATCAGGCCTCCCCAGATACGCTCAAAGGATAGACTGGGATCCAACACAACTGCTCAAAGCAGGAAGCAGCGGGAATAATTTTTCTTGAAAGGCTTCAACGGGATATGACTTCCAGGGAAGCAAGGTGCAGTTTATAGCCCGAGAAACCTCCCCCATATTCAAGAATGTCTGTACTCACGCAAGTGAACAAGCCTGGATTTTCCTGAATCTGCGTGGTTTGGCTGAATCAAAGGAGCAAAAGAAACAGCAAGAATCTTCTTGGTCTCCCAAGCAGAAGGACCAGTACGAGTTATCTTAGTCAACTAAACCAAAACAAGGAGATTATTGTCCATTGTATAATCTACAGTAAAATTTTCGAACAACAAAACGAAATAAAAATGAAGCAGCAACTTTTCTGTGTAGACAAGCAGTTAAAGTACTAGAAGCTACAACAGTTAAAGTCAGACAATGAGGAAAAACACTGAGGCTTTTTTTTTTTTTAGAAAACTGAGAACTCCTTATGGGATTAGCCCCAACTAACGTCACGCATTGCAGCAGGGTATGGGGACTGCCACTCTGCATCACGCTGCTTTCCCAGATCTTCCTCAATTCTGAACCAGAACAACTATGTCTGACCGCTGAGAACACGTCAGTCACTGATGAACATCTGCTCTTGAAGGAAGTCTGCAGATCACTGGATTTCTGTTCCAGCTCAGATCTCTTCCAGTAACTCCCTGTACAGCATCTTACTGGGCAGGAACTCTGCACTCTGCTCATCTCAACCACTCCGACAGAGATAAAGGTCAAACACCTACACCTTGGTCATCAAAGTCTATTAAAACAACACAGCCTTACACCAAAAAGATAATCAGTTACAACCTTAAGCTCGCACACAGGGCAGCTCCCCACCTTTTACTACAAAGAATCCATTGACACTTGTAAATAGGGACAACTTGCACAGTCTTTCACATGGTACCGTGTAAAATTTTGTACTTTGCCACTAAATACACTACGTTCTGTGGCTCGAACAAAGCCTTGCTGATGTTTTTCTGCAGCATGAAAAGTAAAACTGCAATCAGCAACAACAGACTGGAATACGTGGAAGACTGGCAGAATTATGAGCTTCTTAAATATTATGAAGCACACAGAGTTGTGTTTCTGCTCATAGTGAGAACCAGTGCACTTAATGCCTTCCTGAACCTGTTCCAAGAAGGGCAAACTAAAGGAAGAGCTATTGACTACACCAAGATGAGAACTGAGAACAGCAAAGAGAAACATGGGTAGAAAGGCATTCAACCTTCTCTTCGAGAGGCATGACAAGAATTCCTCCAACTTTCAACAGGTTCTTCATGTAGTCTTCGTGTTCCTTCTGTACTCCAGCACCACAGTAAACACGGTCATACTGAGTACAGTCGGGAGAAATCTCCAAGCAATTGCCCGTAACAAAAGATGGCTCACAAAATTCAAATCTGAAAATGAAGAAAACATGTATCATCTAGGAATATCAGAATTCAAATTATTTTCATGATTCTGAAAAAAAAAAAGAGACAAACACTTGCAAAAAAACCCCACAAACGATGGTTTCACAGGATGCTTCCTCTGAATCCCATATCCCAGACATTATTGGAACAGACCACAGCTAGAAGTCTCAAAACCACAGAACAATGAGGTGAGAAATCATAGATTAAAATCTCAAAATGGTAAGAGCGTATCATTTCTGATTTGATTTGCCTGTAACTCTTCCAAATGAACTATTTTTAGCCACCTGATGTTGACTCAGCTATAACAGACAAATATAAATATTAGACCTGCCATCCAAATGTTAAAGCCTTTTAAGGACTACCCTGGGGGGAGGGAGTGTTGGCATTTTCAGAAGCTTTTAAATGGTTTTCAGACGTTGTTGGGAACTATGACCCGATGCTTCAGAAACATGCTTTGCTGAAGCCAATGGAAGTTTTGCCCGTAGTTTCAAAACAAACATGATAACACCCTTCCTAAAAGTAATTAACAACCCTTCTGGTTTTCTTACACGCTCCAAAACTACATCAGCTTTAAGTCCTGCATTTTAAGGCCCAATTTCGATAGAAGTTGTACTGGTATCTACTGGTATCTCGAGAGGCATCTCAATATAGCGTCTATTTATTCCTAAACGCTTCCCGAAGCTTTCTGGTTTTGCAAAGCACGCTAAACATTCAGAGCAGCCAGCTAACAGTTCCTGCACACTGTGTTCTAACAGCGTAACCCAGCGGAGATTTCTGTCAGCAATGCCAACTTTCCAGTCATGTCGATCGCTGAATTCAGCTCGCTTTTGCTCCATACCTCTATTTGTCTGAAGGAAGGAAAAGGCTGCCTTAAATCACCTTTTCAAGCAATAGCAACCTGGCTCTGAAAAAAACCACCACAAACCACCAGGCAACTATGTGCAAGGACTTTCCATGCTGAGAACTTTCAATCTGCTGCCAACATGAAGAAAATACAGCCCTGTCAGCAGCAGCTCTCCAGTAACAGCACAAGGCTGAGTAGTTTAAATACCAGCATTTAACGAGTTTAATTTTGTTCCTCCCACGAGAAGGGGACTATCAGGTATCCAGAGCTGCTTTACTTCTCTGAATGCACCACAAGACAGATCCACAAATATGACAGCTCCAGCTTTTATTGCTGAGGTTACTATTGGCAATGGTTATCCTGCTGGAAAGTTATTGTGACAGCAGCAAAATGGAGGTTCTAAGGAAGAACGTAAATCAAATCCCAAGCAGTTTTAGTACCAATTTAATCATCATAAAACTACCTTCATATTTTAAACCACCATTTTTCTTCTTCTCAGATAAAGCATACTAGGCCACCACAGAAATCAGCTCATACTCTTCTGATCACCACACAAGCTCTCCGACCACAAACATAACTATTACTGCTACCTGCGAGTTTCAAGTTGTTACTTGTAAGCGCATTTAAAAAATATAAAATAAAGCTTCCTCTAAGCTCTGCAACAAAACAAAAAAACTGCAAAAATTTCTGTAACTCCCTCACAATACAGATCAGCTTTGGAGGTCACACACTGCAGCTCAGCAAGCCTAAGGAGCCAGAATCCTCAGATTACCCTGAATCCAGAGCTGCCACACAGGAGCAAGAACTGCCATGACCCAAGCCAAAAGGACAAAGTGAATCCAAACGGGCACTCTATGTTCTTACTTGTCAAAGCTGTCGCTCGTTTTAATGAAGAAGTCCAATTTCTGCTTCGCATATTCGATCACATCGGAATGAAGCTCCACACCATGGTTAACGCCAAAAGGACCTGTAAATTGAGAACATCAGAGTAATGGTAACAGACAACATGACAAAATCTAACAGGACTGAACAGATCTGGTGACTTCCTACAATAGCTTGCTCCTTGAGTGTCAAGACAGTCAGTGCTTGGGCAAAGTCAGCTTCTTTAGCACTCCAGCAGGAACTGCAATCCTCCACCTGCATCTTTTGGCAGCAAATGAGGCTGTTTTGCACAATTGATTTTGGATCACTCACTCTTAATTACACAGGAAATTCCTCTATAGGAGGGAAACGCTGATACTATTGCTGTAAAACTGACCACCTGGAAAAAGTTCCACTGCAGAACAATAGCCTGCATGTTTGAACAAATCCTTCAAAAGAAATCTCTAAGTTATTGTTACACTCCCTTGATGATTTGCTAAAAACCTCCTCAAAGGCATCAGTAACAGTCACCATACCTTGTACCTCCATGAGCAGCAAAAATAAATTAGGAAATGCAGAACTTGCTCAACACTCAGGCTTTTTACACAGAGCTAACCTGGCAACTTTTCCAAAAATTCCACTGAATTCAAAAGCCCTGGACTACGGGCATCCTGGGTAATCTCAACAAGCTAGTAGAAAACATTTCAACAGTTAAAATTCCTGACACGCCCACAAAAGGCAAATATGCACCCTATAGCCATTCACTATCTATCCTGGCAGGACAATTGCTGCCTGAAATACTTAAGGGTGAATTACAATTACACAATTGCACATTGATGTTTTGCTTTGTGCCTGCTGTAGGTGTGGACACACAGTCAGTTCTGATACACTAAGAGCTCTCCAGAGAGGATTTCCACCTGTACTCCAGTAAGAGACAAAACTGAATCTCAAACACGTTTCAGTCTAAACAGGACAGCGTAAAAACAAACAAGGCACAGAGCAGTGATAGTCACGGGTTTCTGCAGACATGCTCAAGCCTAGTTTAAACATAGCACTCCTGCTCCCAAGCTGGGTTCTTGCACACAAGGGGCAACAAACCCAAGTTTGCGACCAGTCCTGCAGGAATCCACGACAGGCACTCATGCAATGACATTGCTGCCTGTTCTGAACTGCCACAGAAATCTGGATCCCATCCAGTTTAAGAGAAGGTTGCAAGAAACCTTATAAATTGGTCTATTGGATTAACGCATTCTTTATTTTCCTAGCTACGTTTCAGTTTTGTTATTTGAAGAATGCTTCGCTCCCAATTTCAAAACTTTTTTTCTTTTTTATTCTAACATAAACAGTTAACGTGATTGAAAAGGTATTTACCCAAGATGAGTCCAACCATAGAACTCAGATAACCAGTGCCACTGCCAAGATTCAAAAATGAAAGCCCTGGTTGCAGATCCAGAGCTTCCATCACCTCAGAGTAAATGCACGGTGCTGAGAGATGAATATTTCCATGCTTCCATGCCAAGTCCTTGTAGGCATTGTCTTTGAACTCTTCCAGGTAGTAATCCGCTCGATCAATGGCTCGGAACGCCTGTTCTACCAGTTCTGTTCGGATGTATTGGGCCTCCTTCAGGTTATCAATTAATTCATCATTATCTTCTCCCGCGCTCACTGCACCTCCCATCTTCAAAAGTTTTCTTTAAGCACTAAAACTGAAAGAGTAATAAAGGAAGGTGAGGTACAGAGCATGCACTTGAACACTAGATTATGCCGCTATATATGAAGTAACTTCATACTTCTGTATGAAGTTTGAGGCCTTTAGGTACCCTAAGGACCAGAAAAAACGTTACTGCCAGCACCCCCGTCCCCCATGCAAACAACGAAAAACAAAATGCAGCAGATCTGGCATCTAGTACCTGACCCTAGTGGGGAAAAATCACAATGGACAATTTAGATGTGCAATGCCTGTCTTCAAACACTACCAACATTTTACTAGCGTGTCAGCTTTTCCACTGAACCCTTTTATATAAAGGATTATTCTAGCTCCTATGCTTATAGGTCATTTTTCACTGCAAATCCAACCAACAGTGCAAGTCTGACTTGCCTGTCAGAATTCTTGCCACACACAGACTTTCTATCTCCAGTAGTATTAAGAGGAAATGAAGAAACTAAGACTCAGACAACAAGAACCAGAAAAATCTCAAATCACATTTTCTTCGAATGTGCACCAGGATACTGATTTCACAGAGGTTAAAAAAAAAACAAAACCCCAAACCTGACCTGGAGCACAAGCTTGCTTACTTTAGCACACACACATCTGTGTGTTTGGCAGCTTGAGCTGTCATCACTAGTCAAGTGCTCAGCGACAGAGGCAGCAACTGCAGAGAGAACTTCCACTGAAGCCTGGGGAATTTCTGAGGTCCTCTTAAGTCCTAGGTGAGCTCACCCCTAACCTGGAAACTTTTCAGTGGCCCAGATTTATGAGTTACAAACACTTCTGACTTCGCCAACATGATCGTCTCCAGCAACCTGTTCAGGCTTGTTGGCGTAGGGGACAGAAAAGTGAGCACTGTCCCTGACTGCACGTTACACTTAGCATCACTATATGCTTCATGGAGTAAAATATCTATGGGTTTTAAAGGAAAAGGTATAGGGAGAGAAGAACACAGAAGAACTCATCTCTGAAAATTAATCTAGCTTTCCTTCCCTTTACATATCTTGAGAAAAAAAAGTCCTTTTCACAAAACACATGTTTTTAAATGTATTTATTTACAATGCCTTTCTCCGCTCACAATAACCATAGAAGCAGCAGCTTCAGAGTTCCTTCCTGTGATCAGAAGATCTGCCTAGAGCTAAATTGTTGGGGTTTTTTGTTACATTCAGCAAGAGCAAATTATACACTTGCATTTTCAGAGGAAACAAAGAAAAGCCATAGGAGTCTAAGGAAATTTCACAGTTATTCAAATAACATACCATCCTGATTACCTGCAGAGACACACGAAATAGGATATACTTAGGCAGGGAACTCGAGGCAGATTTTAATATATTCATGTCTCAAACACATCAATCCAGTTCAGGCCCTTAATAAAACTTTTTTTTTTTTTTTAAATGCCACCTCTGTCCTTTCCATAGTTACTCCTTCATTTTCTCCACAAATCATCACTGTGTTTTATTACTTCAGGTGGAAGGCTTAGGTGGGTTCATCAGGCAACTTGATTTTTTTTTCCTCACATACTTATCAACAAATTTCATCTGCACATATAGGGCTGCTTATATCTTTGGTCAGTAAGGTTTTTATAACGTTCTGCATCAAAATACTCTCTTGCCTGAGGGTGTTGATTCCCTCGACTTTCTTTTGTATATTTTGTTCTCAGGCTTTCTTCCACTTACACTCTTTTTGCTAATTAAAACCTACATTTTTAGATTTAAAGAATGAACAAAGTTGTGCCTTTAACTGTGTTCCACTTTGGATCCCCAACAAATTCCTTCTGATGTACGGAAGCTCAGGATAACTGGTCCCACCTGGTTTTAGCTCAACAACATGATCAGCCACTGTTCTGGTGTGTTCTACAACATGGAAAACACCCAAGTTGTGACAGGCATCAGCTACTTCTGAAACGACCATTAGCTAAACCGAGTGTTTTATATGCAGAACAGAGAACTCTGACATGTAAACTCCTCTTCAGATAACTCCACATCTTTGTTTAACCTTGTTTCTCTTCTCCTAGTGGAAACGGAAGCCAAGACTATGAGTAGGACTGATTTGTAACAACTTTTCAAAACAAGATCCGCTACCACCACAATTAGCCCGGCTGCATTTTTCATGCTTCTAGGTAAAGCATAAATTTTAACAAATCTGAGCAGGGACAAAGTTCACAAATAAAAATTAAAACTGTATATCACAACACAGGTGTAAAGCCAAGCAGCCTTTTAGGGTTGAAATGTCCTTTCAAGTGCATGTTGCCATCTTTCCCTTTAAGAAAAACGAAACAGAAAACCAAACAAACAAGTCTGACATGAGAAGCTGCATTCAGGCGCCTGAAAAAAAACAACAACAAAACACAAAAACGTGAAATTAAAGCAATTTCTTTCGAGGCAAACACTACCAGATGGACACAATACACACGGCACAAAAATGCAATTCTTCACCCCAGCACGTTTCCAGGGTAATCCCTGCTGTGACATAACACGTTCCACAACGAAGAACAAAGGTGAGGTTTTTTAATGATTTAAAAAAAAAAAAAAAGAGAAAGATTTACAGTGGGCACAGCTTTCGATCCCATCCCTTCTAACACTCTCCAATAACAAATTAAGGCGCCCCACAGCTCAGTCACTACCTGCGTTATGGAAAGTGACGGAGGGGAGAGAGCGGCGGGAGCTCTAGGGAAGCCAGATGTTATTTCCCCGCTATCCTCCGTCCCCGCTTTAGTCCCACCGCGGTGACCCCCGTCCCACGCAGCA
>NW_009735886.1:6638-7242 GCF_000703405.1 Apaloderma vittatum | reverse complement strand
AGGAGGAGAAGGAGGAGGAGGAAGTGATGGAAAGAACCTCAGGGAACTGTCGAACCTTCTAGAGATGCCACCAGAGCTCAGTGGCCACCTAAAGGCCACCGAGGTCTCTTCTGGTGGAGCAGCGCAGGAGGGACGGCGCCTTACTTGTTGTCGTCGAAGACCTCAAAGTCCCACAGCGAGGACAGGAAGGAGAGGTAAAAGCCAGAGTCCTCGTTCATCAAGTCGCTGATCATCTGCACCGCTCCCCGGCTCAGGTTCCCCACTTTGATCAAATACTCCTGGGAAGGGCGAGGAGAAGACACGTGAGGAGGAAAAGCTCCGTCACGAAACTCTGGACTGAAGCCTCTTCCTGAAGCTCTGGAGCTTCTTTCTGAGCTCTGGAGCTTCTTGAGGAAGCCCTTACCTTGGTGGAGAAGGAGTCGTACCGAGCCAGGTATTCCTTGCAGTCCGTCTCCCGGAAGGTCTTGAAAGCCTGGAAAGGAAACACCGTTGAGGTTTCACCAACCCACCGTTGAGGTTTCACCAACCCACCGTTGAGGTTTCACCAAACCACTCTTGAGGCTTCACCAACCCACAATTGAGGTTTCACCAAACCATCGTTGAG
>NW_009735886.1:6227-6618 GCF_000703405.1 Apaloderma vittatum | reverse complement strand
ATTTTCTCTCAACCCACCGTTGAGGTTTCTCCAACCCACCGTCGACTCCACCTCAACCCATCGTGCCCCCGAAGGCCCAGCAGCCCCCCAGCACCGCTCGGACGTCCCACCTTTCCCCACACACCTTGACCAGCGTCCCCCTGAAGAGCTCGCTGGCGCTCTTGCCCATCTCCTCCGGCTTCAGCACGTAGCCAAAGACGTTGGGGTTCCTCTGGACCTCGCCGGCCGTCGCCCTTGTGCCGTTGATGAAGTACCAGGCCCTGTCGTCGCTTTGGACGAAGGGGTTGAGCTTCAGGTTAAACTTCTTGATGAATTCGCGGACGAGCCTGGGAAAAAGAAATGGAGGAGGTGACGTCTTGAACCCCACGGCCTCGCTCCTCAGGGCTCCTCC
>NW_009735886.1:4065-5431 GCF_000703405.1 Apaloderma vittatum | reverse complement strand
GCAGAAACCACCCTGAGATTTAATTTTTTTTGGTCTAGTTTCTGTTCTTCAAAAAACTTTCATCTCTTTTCCTCCCTCCCCCCCCCAAAAACCAACCAAACCAACAAGTTTTGGCCCAAAGAATGACCCGTAAGAACGTTGTGGAGAGGGGGAGGGAGATGTCCGGTGGATCTCCAAGTTCTTGAGTTGTGAAGAAACCACAAAGGCCGGGAAGGACCTCCCCAAACTTATGAAAAATGGTGCAAAATTGTGAAAAATCCTGAACATGATGATCATAAAGGGGGTCTCCCTTCCCTTCAAGTTGACCTCCAAGGGCTGAGGTTGGGAAATGCCACAAAAAGTCAACGTTCCACCAGGAAAGAAAGAAATAAAAAGGAAAGAAAAGAGCCCAAAACTAAAAGAAAAGCAGGAAAAAACTGAAAAAATGAGGCTGAAGGTGAAAGAAAAATGAAAAAATATAAAAGGGGAAGAGAAGGGAGAGTCGAACTCACCGATCCCGGCCATGGTTGGAGGAGGAGGCGTGTTTTGCAGAGCCTCGGCTTCATTTTATAACCTGGTGTCCCCAAAAAAAAAAATGGAATGCAAAAAAAAAAAAAAAAGGTCACCTAAAAAATAACCTAAAGAAAAAAAAAAGATAAATCTGTCAGTCATTGCGTCCCGGAAACACCGTCAAAGGTTATTTGTCATCAGGAGATTAATCGACGCTTCCTCCTTGGGTTTGTTGTTTCGGGGTTCTTTGGTTGTTGTTTAATCCGGCCGCGCCGTGGGGCCGATGACATCATCGGCGCGCGAGAAATGTCAACCCGACCTTTCCGTGGAAAAAAGATTTCCCGAAATTCATAGAAAATGCTCCAAAAAATCACGTTGTCGTTGGGTCGAGGGGTTCGATTCGCTCTTCGAGGTCTTCTCCAACCTTCACGGAAGATTTTGTTGGGAAAATCACCCGAAATGGTGAAAAATACCCCCAAAAATCCATTTTTTGGTGCCAAACGCCTTGAAAACACCAAAAATGTGAGGAATCGCCTCAAAAAATCTACAAAAAAAAGGAAGAAATACGCCCTGAACCGGAAATGGAGAAAAATGTATGAAAAAATATATGAAAAAATATATAAAAATATATGAAAAATTTTAAAAAGGCAGAAGGAAAGCAAGAAATATTGGGAAAAAAAACCCAAAATGTGGGGGGTAAACTGCAAAAACTTTTAAAAAATGCTAAAAATTAAAAAAAATATTTTTAAAATGGAAAAAATATTAAAAGTAATGCAAAAATATTTAAAAACTTGCAAAAATATCCATTTTTTTGGCGCCAAACGCCTCGAAAACACCAAAAATGTGAGGAACCACCTCGTGGAGGCTGCTCAAACCT
>NW_009735886.1:2548-3925 GCF_000703405.1 Apaloderma vittatum | reverse complement strand
GAGAAAAAATCATGAGTCGCCCCAAACTGCCCTTCCCTTCCGAAATTCCAACTTTTCACCTTCAATATTGAATTTTGGGGGCGGAGTTACCCGGGAAATGGGAAATCCGTGCCGGGAATTACCCGATTTCTCCCGGCAGAAGCGTCGGTTTGCGGGAAGCGCTTTCGATCCTTTTCCTCCCCAAACCCGCCCTCTATTGTGATTTTTTTTTTAATTACTTTTTCCCTCAGGCTCCTAAAAATTCATGTTTTAACTTCCTCGGGCGTGCCGGGATTTTAATTTAAATTTTTAATTTATTTTTCTCTGTGCGTGGAGACGAGATCCTTGGTGTCCCGGTGGCGTTTTGTGTCAGTTTTCCTTTTTTTTTAATGATTTATCATTAAAAAATCGCCTCCAATTCTTCAAATTTGGATTTTGGAGGATCACAGAGAGGGTTTTTTTAAAGAAAAATCCAATCTCTTGAACATTCTTTAATATTCTCTTGAATATTCTTTAATATTCAAGAAGAGTGTGGAGAAATTTGTTGGGAACCACTCTGGAAAAATTTGAAATTAAAGACTTTTCTGAGGAAAAAATCTAGATTAAGGACGTTTCCAAGGAAAAATTCTGAATTTTCTGAGGAAAAGTTCAGAATCAAGGACTTTTTTGAGGAAAAATTCTGAATGGAAAAATCCTGAATTTTCTGAGGAAAAGTTCAGAATCAAGGACTTTTTTGAGGAAAAATTCTGAATTAAGGACCTTTTTCAGGAAAAAATCTGAGGAAAAACTCAGAGTTTTCTGAGGAAAAATTCTGAAGTAAGGACTTTCCTGAGGAAAAATTCTGATTTAAGGACTTTCCTGAGGTAAAAACTCACCCGTTTGGGGTCTAATTTAATTTCTTTTCGATCTCACTGCTGTTTAATTTGAATTTCTTGGGTTATTTCCTCGTGGTTTCGGCCTACGCACGTGGGAGTTGACTTTTCCAGCGAAGTGCAGTGGGGGGGAAGCGATTTGAAAATTAAACAATTAAACAAGTTCCCAGGAAAGCCCTTTGGGTTTGTTTTAGTTACTTATTTCACCCGGTTTTGATAAGAAAATAATTAAAAGGTTTCCCAAGAAATGATAAGGGCTTTATGGGCCCTCATTTCCTTGAAGATCGTTAAAAAACGGGTTTTTCTGCCCGTAAATTGATTGCGACAGGAGGCCGGCCTGGCAGGAAGCCAATTAAACGATAATTCGCTTCTGATTAGTTATTTTGTGGGAGGTTCTGCAGGTTTTTGGAGTGAAAAAAGAGGAAAAAATGCCAAAATTGAGGCCTAAGTGGGTGTAGGCCGCAGGCTCGGGTGGGTGAAGGCCGGGGCGGGGCGGGGCCGGGGGGTTGGGTAACGAAGGGGGTGG
>NW_009735886.1:0-1591 GCF_000703405.1 Apaloderma vittatum | reverse complement strand
AGCCGGCTCTGCACTTCCGGCGTCTCCTTCCACCGCTGGAGAATCCTCAGGATGTCCAAAAATAATTAAAAAAGGGTGAAAAAACAACGGGGGGGACGTATCCCTCCGCCCTACAAAATAATCCGGAAGGTCCAAGGCGGATTTGGGGTAAAAAAAAGGGGAAAAAATGGAATTTTGGGGGATTTTGGGCGGTTTTTAGGGCTTCGGGTTGGGAAAACTAATTGTTGGGGGGTTAAAAACCCAAATGAAAGGAATTTATTGGGGATTAGAAGCAAAAAAGGCAAAAAGAAAATGAATTTATTGGGGATTAAAAGCAGAAAATGGAGAAAAATTGAGATTTTTTTTTTGAAAATTGGAGGTTTGAGGGGTTTTTTCTTCTTTTTTTAGGGATGGAGCCGGAGCGGAGAAAATCGCTTTATCGCGACGTGATGCGGGAGAGCTACGAGACGCTGGTGTCGCTGGGTAAAAATCCTCCAAAAATGAGACAAATAGAGGGAAAATATAAGAAAATATACGAAAAGATACGAAAAATAGGAAAAATAGGAAAAATATATGGAAATACAGGAAAAAATATAGGGAAAATTTAAAAAAAAAAGCAGGAGGAAGGCAAGAAATGTTGGGAAAACAAAAAAATGTGGGGGGGAAATGGCAAAAAATGGGGAAAAAAGCAAATAAAAATGGTGAAGCCACCCAGAAATATTAAGGAAAAAATGGAAAAATATTAAGACTAATGCAAAAATGTAAAAAAAAAAACCATGGAAAGATGGTAAAAAACCTGCAAAAATATTTAAAAATGTGCAAAAATATTTTTAAAAGCTGCAAAAATTTTTTAAAATTATGTTTAAACCGGCAAAAAATGAATAAATGGAAAAATATTTTAAAAACCTGCAAAAATATTTAAAATCCTGCAAAAATGTTTTAAAAATACCTCAAAAATATGTAAAAATGAAAATATATATGCAACCCCCCAAATACTTAAAAAAAATAAATTATTTTTTAAAAAAATAGTAAAACCCAAAAAATATATTTTAAAGAAATGACGAAAATAATTTCTTTTTTCCACAGGGGAAAAGGGGGGATTAAGATTTATTTTGTATTCCCCCCCCTCCGTGGGAAATGACAATTTTGGGGCAAAAAGGGGTTTTTGGAGGTTCCTCAACCCGGGAACGTGACCTGGGAGGGTTTGGGGGATCCCGGCCCTTTAGTTTGGGGGTTTAACGTCTCCCCCCTCTTCTCTCTTTTCCCCCCTTTATTTCCCCTTTTTATTCCCTTTATTTCCTTTTCCCCCTTTCCCCCTTTATTTCCCCCTTTTTCATTCCCCCTTTCTTCCCCATTTTTTTAATTTCCCCTTTTCCCCTTTATTATTCCCCTTCCTCCCCCTTTTAACCCTTTTTTATTCCCCCTTTTCGCCCGTTTTTCCCCCATTTTTCCCTTTTTATTCCCCATTTTCCCTTTATTCCCCTTTTTTCCTATTCCCCCTTTTTTCTCTTTTCCTCCTTTTTTCCCTTTATTTCCTATTTCCTCCCTTCCCCCCTTTTTTATTCCCTTTTTCCCTTTCTTCCCCTTTATTTCCCCTTTTCCCCCTTTATTT
>NW_009735885.1:18010-40175 GCF_000703405.1 Apaloderma vittatum | reverse complement strand
GGCCGGCCCAGCCCTAACCCACGACAAGTTCTCAACCTGCTATAGTCCACCTGTGAGAAGACTCTCTCTTCCTTTCTGTATGCTTTAATCAGGTAGTTGTAAACAACATTAAGCTCACCTGTGAGCCCTACTTACTGCAGGCTGAACAGATGTGCCTGCCTCAGCCTCTTCTGGTACAGTATGTGCTCTAACCCCTTGACCACCTTAGTGACCTCTGAACTTGCTTCAGGATGTTAACATCTTTTGTGCAACGAGGCACTGAAAAAAACCAGAGCACATTAAGTCCTTGTGAAGCCATTTCTCCAGCTTGTCCAGTTTCTTCTGACTGGGAGCCTCCATCATGTTGACCATGATTGACTGTGTTTAAGGGAGATAGTGGTCACTCCAAAAAAGGTTGTTTATCTCAAGCTTCCATTTACCATCCCCTTCAAAGAATGGGGGCAGCTTACTTTCTGGATGAAGTGACAGAGGTTTTGTTTATGTAGTGGTAACACTGCTCCAGTCTGGAGTGGATGTATATGAGACCAGTGGAGCTAAATTGGATTCGTGCTGCTTTAACTGACAGAGAAATCTTCCTTTGTTAACTTCTCTGTGGGAAAGTCCTTCAGGCTTTGTATGATCAATGGCCATTTTACTGGTAAAAACACTACGAAAATTAAACCAGTGGGTTACAGCTCTTAACTATCTTAGCTTCAGTCCGCTCAAGATGTACACAAATCATTTGTAATGATTCTCTCAATTAATTAGATGTGGTAGGTAGAATATTGTATGTAGGGCATGTGAGTTTTCCTTTAATCAGGATGAGCAATTTGTGTTTGTGAGATGACAGCTGACTCTCAACTACCCAGAAAAAAACTTTCCTCTGAGTAAATCTGCTTCTGCATGAGCCAATCCATGTATTTGGACTGGAATTAGTGTCTGCTAGATATCAGTAGAGAAAGAGTGGTTTAATCCATCCATGACAGATGGCAGGCCAGTCATTGGTCCACCTTGCTGTCACATCTCTACACTTTGTTTTTAATCTGGTCAATAGTGTTTGCCAGGACAGCTCTCAAATTTGCTCCTAGGCCCTGGCATTTTGAAATAATAAACCTAGTTTGCAAAAGAAATGCATTTAGACAAATTAATAAAATGGCATTTATGAAGGAACATTTTCTAAGGTTTATTCACCAAGAAATTCAGAATGAGAAATATTACTGACAAAAACCTCAGCAGATGAACAGTTTTGAAATCCAGAAATCTGAGCAAGGATAAAAATTAGAAAGACAGGAGTTTATTTTATTTTTTTTTTTACCTGTAGCAAAAGAAGAAGAAAAGGTCACATAGCAAAGAGCCAGCTGAAATGGAATTACTTTTCAAATTATAAGATTAAAGAACGTTTGCTTGAAGAGAGTGTTAGTATAAAGCTTGTAAAGAAAGAGAAAAGATTAAAAAGCCTGGAAGATCTAATCAGAGCGAAGATAAACTATGTATCCTATAGGTTGTAAGGGCTTCTGTGAGCTTTGTTTGCCATTAGGGTTTCACAAGCCCCAATAGTCTGAAACTGTATTTTTAAATAAGAGGTTTTTTCTCATGTGCAGGAAGAGCTCACGTCTTTTTGATTTCGTACAGGTGATAAAGGAGGAAAACTGCCACCAAACAGAGAGAAGAAAAAATACTTGGAGAAATTTCTCAAACATAAGTTGGATGTTTTCAATGTCTAGGCCAGATTCTGCTGTGATTTCAGTTGGTGTAAATCCTCAGTATGGGTGGCTAAGTGTTCTCCTTTGCTATTTACAGAGGAGTTTGTGTGACTATTTGCATTGCTTTTTAATAAAAGAAAGTACTTACCATATGCAAATCCGGCATTTCATGGTAAACAATGTACCCTCTGAACTACAGGGCACCACACCTCCTGCTCTATGTTGTCAAATGGCTTTCAAAACACATGGCAGGACTTGCTGCAGTATTCAAGTGTATTAACCCTTCAATTTCCACTTTAAAAATTTTTGTTCTCTCAGTATTATTCCGTCTTCTACATTGAGTGGCAAAAAGGAAGAAGTGAAAGTTTGTGTGAAGGAAGGGAAAGTCTGGCCATGGTGTTTTGTTACTCTGCTAGAACATTTCCATTTCTTCCTGGCTGCTCCCTGTGCAGCCGGCCCCCACCTGCACTTCTGCATGAGGTGGCCCTGGTTCAAAGTCTGGACTTTGCATTTTAACCTCACACGACTCCTCCAGCCTGCCACAGTCCCTCTGAAGAGCAGCACATCCCCTTCTCCACTCAAATTTCGGAGGGTACCACCTGGCTCATTGTCTGAGTCATTAGTGAAGGTATTAAACAGTGTCAGCCCTGGTATTGACCTGAGGATGGCACTGGGAACTGGCCACCAGTTGGCCTTAACCCTTGAATTTCCATCTAAGAATTTCTGCTTTGTAAGGCTGTGACAGTACCTGTCCCATGCCTAAACATCTTTTCCTTTATTTAGGCTTAGCTGCTCAGTTTTTTTCTTTCTTTTCTGATCACCTTCCAATCCCAAATCTATTCTAAATCCGCCTGTTAAAACCTCCTCACCTTTAAACTTACAGACTGACGGCTAGTAGCTTGGTGTTTCTGATCTGCTACTCTTTTTGCTTGGATTTAGTTTTTTGATTTTTATAAACATGTTTTTCCTCAGCTTTCTCACAGAGAGTCTGGCCTTTCTAAACCCCTAGATCAGCACAGTGATATTTACATAGATTCATGTACCTTTTTTTCCTTTTCTTCTTCTTCTTCACTCTCTTTTTTTTTTTTAATTTCCCCACAGCATCTTGAATATTTGACGTGTTTTCTACCAAGGGAATTTTTTAAACTTTTCAAAACTACTTCTAAAACACGATTTGTGACTTTAGCATGTGTGACTGTTGATGCAGCTCACTTGTGATGATACATACAGAAATAAGGAACTGACATGATTTCCAGATATGCAAATGTACTCATTTCACTACTTTATTCTCTATCTCTACCTTCCCAGTTATGTATATTTTATAACTGCTGCATGTAGATGTTATATAGTGCAGTCCCCTTCAAGGAGAAGAAAATGTCCTTGAAATACTAGCTGCTACCTTTGGGCTTTATGCAGCGCTCCTTAGTCATTTGTTAGCTGGGGAAAATTCCCATTAAAATTAAATTTATTTATAGCGGTATGTCAGTTAGATTGAGGTACATGCATATTTCACCTATAACCCTATGACTGTCTATTTTTCAGACTGAAAAGATAACCCAAGATAACTCCAAGCAGTCATATTTTACCCTCCTGTGTTTCAAGAAATACTGCATTGATTTCTGAGACATGAACCAAAGTAGCTTGACTCCCACTTAAACAGTCTTCAGAAAAAATTTCAAGATATTCTTTCAACACATTTTTCATTAAGAAGATCTTTTCAATCTGAAGTACTACGGGAAGGGATTCAAAAAGAATCCATAATGTCTATCAACAGCGAAGTGCAGAGCACGCTTTTAATGATCTCTGTAGACGGGAACTGACACAGTGCAAATCTCTGATATGCAGAGACGATAAGTAAAAGAGCTTGAGAGTGCCTGACCCACCATTTTACAGCTGCACGCTATTTGTCACCCACTATTCAGAGCACGGCAGGTGGCCACCATTGTGGTGCTCAGCAGAGTTTTCAACCTGCCTTTAAGAGGACTATATGATTTTTTTCTCCATCCCCTCTTCCTCCTAAACCACCTGTTTTTCCCAGAACCATCAGTTTGCTATTTAGAACAGAGATGGTAGTTTTAGTTGTAGGAATTTTTTTTCAGGTTTTTTTTTTTTTTGCAGTTGAGCAACAGTATCATAGGCTGAAAGAGAGCTGGAAATTTGGGGTTGCCGTTCTCCACCATGCAAGTACATTTTGTGGCCCGTATTCAGAACTCGATTTTTTAATCTGTAGATATGTGCTACAAGGGAAAATGTTCTTTTGGCTATTCATGAACTAGATAACCATTCCTAAAGTCCATTCTGTTCCGAGTTTCTGCGACTTCATCATGCTTAATTACAGTATCTTAATTACTTGTTTCATCTTGGCCTGCCTCCCCGTCTTTCATCTAGTTCCTAACAAATGCTGTTCTCAAATTTTATTGAGCATAGTAGATGTGATGCACACTCAGTGTCTTTCATTATCAGCCCAATAAATCCAAACTGATTTACATCATCTGTCTTAACTCTATTCTGCCTTTTGGGCACCACATTTGTCAGGTGTTCCCTTTTAAGAGTACAGCATTCCTCTTCTCGGTTGCACTCCATGTTCTTCCACAGATAATATTCAAACACTGGTTCTCTTCAGTGGGAGATGAACATTATTGAGGAGAGAGAAAAAGCAAAGGCAAAAAAAGAAATGTGTGTGTAAGTTGATCACTCAGGGCAGAGAAGGAAGAGAGGAGGGAGGTTTGAAGACAGAAGGAAGTAAATTATTAGCAAGAATGTAATACTGAACAAGAGAGGCTGTATTAATTTCAGACCTAAACTGGTAATTCCATGTGATGTTGCAGTGAATCATGTAGGCAGGGCGGCTTGTATTTCTTCTAGCTCAGAGATCTCTAGACTACACTTCATTGCAACAGAAGGCAGTATAGATGTGATCGAGAAAGCACAGCTTGGTTAGCTTCTTAAAACAGAGGCTGAAAAGGGACATAATTGATTCTTAGAAGTGAACTCAGGAGAATAAACAACAGACGAAGGATATAATTGTTTAAAGCAGAGAATAATGTCACTACAAGAACAAACTTATGGATCACCAAAGAATAAACCTATAGCAGAAACTAAATTATGTTTTCTAACTCTTAGACAAGGAGGGTGATGAAATAAAATACCTACAGGATTGTTTAGTAAAAAACAAAAGAATGAACAGCCACCTCTTAAACCTACTTTTGTTTTCTTGCTTAAAATCCTGTGTATTTGGGGTCAAATTTATAGTTCTTGATTCAGAAATCTCTCCTGCCATTTTCACAGGTGCAAATAAAGGAGCTAATATTCACTTTTCATACTTTTCCTTATCTTTTGGGTAAGTGTATTGATGCCAGGAGATCCCTTTTTAAGAATTTATTGTATAAAGGAAGGAGATCAATAAGAAGACGTGATGAATGAATACAGAAGGAATGATACAGAGGAGGCACACTGAGGTGGTTTATTATAATCTTCAGTTTATAGTACAGAGTAGTGAGAATTTTTCCAGGGAAACTTTCTTTATTGGAAAATATGGCTTCAACATTGCTAAATAATTGATACATTTAGGTCATAGTCAACAAATATTTCAGCAATTCAGGGGGAAGAGGAATCATAGAATCACAGAATCACAGAATCATAGAATGGCCTAGGCTGGAAGGGACCTTAGAGATCATCTAGTCCAACCTCCCTGTCATGGGCAGGGATGCCTCTCAACTAGATCATGATACTCAAGGCTCCATCCAACTTGGCCTTGAACTCATCTGGATCAACAACAATGAAACCTGTGCTGGTAAGCCATAATGCTGTAGCATATAGTATCAGTGCCTAGGAGTTGTAGTAATGAGGTCTGGCATTTTCAACTGTCTCTGCTGTAAAAAATGTACCACCTTCACCAGGTAGTTGTGATGCATATTCTGAAGGCAAAGTTAAGAGAGCAAAATCCTGAAGTGCAGCAAGCCAGAGCTTGCTTAGTGTTCCAATATCTGCCTGTACTAAGTCTAGAAGTCCACTGGTTGAAGATATTACATCAACTGGTTTCGTGTTACCATTTTCATGAAAAATTCACTTTTTCAGTCTGATCTTAAAATGAGATGTAGGATATGAGACTGTGAAGGAAAAATTTGGAGTTGATACTTTCTTTCAAAGAAATAATATTAATCTTTCCTGTCAAATACATAAAGACTGTCAGAACAAAAAAGAGAGAGCAGTAGAGAGTACATGCTTAAGCTTAGCTTATCTGCCTTGCATGATGAAAAATTAATTCTATAATTTCCAGAAAATGTATAAACCATTGAGACCTTTAAAAATAGGAGAATCATTATTCCTCTAATCCATATGTCAAATATTTTCTGCAGTCTACCCTCTACTTGAGAAGAAATCTAGCCAAACATGTACATGGGTCTCATACATAAGGAAATCTTTCCTATTCTTGAAATCTTCCCTGCCTGCACCTCCTGATATTGATAAATTAGAAGGAATTTTTTTTTAAAAAAAAAGAAATTTTAAAGATAAGTCAAACTTTCCACAAGCAATGACTTTTCTCACAGCAGTGATTTGTTTCAGAAAGGCCGGTAGAGTTTTAAAGCCTTTACGAAGTTTGAGTACTGCAGAGAGAACAAAAAAATGTTGTCTTAGAGTTAGAAATGGTCCTGTGGCTCAGTGTTAATGGTAGATGAATGTAGCAGCTGGACCACTCCCAATTTCTGTTCCGAGACTCCTAAACTTGCCCCTTTTCTAGCATAAACAATGGTAGTGTGACAATTCAGACACAATATTTTTCCCATTACATGTGTTATGCTTGGATTGAGTAGACTGGGTAATAATTTGTCTTCAAGTGGGGGAAGGGAGCAGTAGGACTTTAACAAAATTTTCTCTCAACCCCATCAGTGCTTTGCTGACTTGCACTTAATTCAGACCCTATTTTAGTTTCACATAACTTCCCAGATTTCTGCTTCTGTCTTATTCCATAGGGCTCTCTCTGTGGCAGGTCATAACTTGGGTCATTACATTTCCCTCTGGGCAGTAGCAGACGCTTTCTTCTATTTGTCTTATTCAACTGCTGTGAAATCTGCCCATGGGTAGCAAGAGTTTATTACTTTTTTCCCTTCATGTTTTTTTTTTTCCTCTTTTTCAGCTTCACCATGCCAGGGTCTGCTGCTAAAATATCAGAACTCCTGCTTCATTGATTTCATTTAGAAGCCTTTTGTACGCGTGTCTTTGGCAGAGCATCCACAGTATTATTCTCCATCATATGCTGACTATAATCCTTTATATTAATGGTACACTATCTGTTCAGCTCTCTGCTACTTGACCCTTGCCTTGAGCTCTGTGTATTTCTGGTAAATATTTTCCAGCATATGATCTTGAAGCAAAAATTAGGTTAATGCTGATATTTTTCATAGTATACATTTCCTGCTCCTCCCTGTCTATTTAATGGATTTTCCAATTAAGAGGGACCTTCCTGGCCATTGTATCTGACCCCCTGCATCACAAGGCTAAAGAAAGCTGCACAGAAGTTGCACGATAATGCAATAACGTCTGTCTTTTTTGTCCTTCAGCTTTGGGAAGAGCACATATACTTGCAGATATTCACAGCAATTCTCGTTCTGCCACTAAAAAAAAACCAAGGACAATCAGAATTTCAAAGATGCCTGGAAACAGACACGCACTAAAAAGTTAATGTTTATAAATAGGGTAAGGTATGGTGTGGACTGCTCTGAGCACTCACTGTTTATTTTCATGCTTGGGCAAGTCTTCAGAGGCTGACTTTGGTTTAGCAGAAACAAGTCTGAATAAGGATGTCCCGTAATGCCTCTAGTACTCCATGCAACAACTCTTAAGCCATTCACACATTCAAAAGATGAAGCAGCTGAAAAACACTGGTTTCTTGCATCCCGATGTACTTTGTTTTTCACTACCTATCCATATCATTGCGTGTGGCAAGCGTTTCTTAAAATGTGTCCTTTCACTGATTTTTGTCTACCCCTGAGGGTAAGGGAAGAGCTGATAGGTTATAGATCTATTTCCATATGGAAGCTGGACAAGAAGATTTCTATTCCCATCTCATATAGGTTACACGTTCAAATAAATATCCAGACTGATAAAATAGATGTCAATTTATATGTACATTCCCGTGCATTAAGTACTCAGGACTCCAGGCTCCAGCCACATTGGCAACAAAGGCTGGATTGTTACAAGATCTGAGTTCTCTTACAGAAAAAGACAACTTCTTTTTTGCTGGTTGAAAACTTATCTGGAACCTGTGCTGAATTTGCCAAATTTATTTGTTCAAAATCCAATTCTGAAAAATAGAAAAAAAAGACTGAATTAAAAATCCAGGGACCATTGTTAATGTAGTTTTCATTTTGTAATTTGCTGTGGGGGAGAATTTTTGTTTTCTGACTTCTGAGCCTACAAGTTTTACAGGTTTCATCACTGACTCCAGAATTATTTTTTCTTTAAAGAAATTCTCTGATGATTTTTTAAGGAGAATTCTTGAGTATTTGTTTATCCCCAAGAGAAATACAAAATGCTGTAGCAACTGATGAGGGTAAACGTAAAATAAAAATTGGATGGAATAAAATGGAATAAAAAGTTGTACTTAAGAAATTATTAGTTGCTTTTCATAGAAGGTAGATTTTTGTAGGTGGTCAACAAGCAATTTTGGGAAATTCCATGCTGAGTTTAGAGACTGTCAGAAAGGCAGATAACATACAAAAAGTTCCCAGTTCAGGGATACATCTAAGGGGAAGATGTTCTTATAGAACTATGTGAAACTCTGTCATTGGGGTATATGTCTAGATAATCTGTAATGTATCTGAGTATAAGCTTTCAGATATACATCATCTTCAGGGCTTTCACAAAACTTTGTCTCCTTTTTTATACTTTGGATATGCTCTTTATACTACAATGTGGAGGACCATGTATTCGTATTCTAGTCATTGATTATTCTGTGTGCAAACTACTTGGTTACGTAACCAACTTTAGAAGGCTTAGAGCCTTTAGGGTAGTGAAGATGCTCTCTGTAAAAATAATATACATTGAGTACAACATGTTAATCTTATGATAGCAAAATTAAACAGACTGCAAGTAGGAAAATCAGAGGAGACTATTTGCGTGAATGGATGTATATGTATTTTAGCACTGAGATAACCTTAATTCTGGGCTATAACGAATGCCCTGTCAGCAGAGAAATCTCTCTATTATTCTCATCAGGCTGGTAGAGTTTATTCCAATTCATGCTTGCACTAGAGATGAAAAGGATGTTTATATATTAAAGATTCTGGCTTAAGGAAAAAGTGGGGATTCAATGGGTAGTCAGCAACAGATGGAGATCTGTCTGTAGAGGAAAGAGATATAAAAACAACAGCGACTAGAGGGTACACTTCTGTCTTTCTATATGTGGAAGTAACAAGTGAATGGAATATATCAAAGCCTGAAAAAATTGCAAGAAAACAGGAAATATTAACCAAGTCCTTAACTACTGGTTTTTTTTCACTTGCATCTTATCAAAAAATTTTTTTTTGTAGTGAGTTTTTGTACTTAATCACTTCAAAATGAGATTTTTGAAGTTCTCTGAATAATATATTTTGCAAGTTTCTAACATAGTTATTTATTTATTTTTATTAGTAGTTGTGACTGCCCCTTAAGATTGATGGGACCAGACTGTGGTATGCAAGATTACACACCAATTGGTTGTGGGATGCACACTTGTAGGATATAAAAAAGTCTTCATACTTCTCAACCCATAACTGTGATGTCCATGACAAAACCAACAATGTGCTTTTACATTTAGAATTAAATCCTGTTATACAGGACCCTAGTAGAGGTAGGGAGACTGAATTGCTATGACAGATGTCTGCTAAAAGTGTATGTTACACCTTATGTTGTGTGTTAAGTGGGCAGAACGGAGTAACCATATTTGATATCATTCGTGGGTTAGAACATTGTAAACTGGACTGTATTTCCTATAGCACAGTAATCTTCCATAATTTCAATTAGCCAATAGAATAATTAACTGGCAGTACATTAGGAAGAGAATTGCAGTGAATTAAAGCCTAACTAACAACAGTAGAATTCATTGGAGTTGAGCCTCATGTGGCATCCGCTTTACTTTCGGATTTCAGTGGGGTAAATGCATGAGTCTGACAAACACACTTTAATTCTATTTGATTGTGTATATGTACATAAAAGGAAAATGCTGTTGATATTCCGAAAAATGAATTGCTTCATACACCTTCAAACATCAGTGCTTTTGCTCAGATAATACTTCCTTTTCATACATATATTTTTGATTTTATACTATCTCAATTACCTGAAAAATACTTTTTTTTTCCTTATGATATCACAACAAAACATCTTCTGTATTGATTTTTATTTTGGAGATATTTGAAGCATAAGATTGCAAGCAAAAAGTTACCTCTTTTACAAGTTGTGTTCTTTCCTTGGCCGAAAAATTCTTATGGACTTTTTCTTTTATATTTTTCAGGCTAACATACTCTGATAAGATGCCCCATACTTTTCCACCATTAGGTTTCTTTGTGGGCAGTGTCAAAGTTGAAAAGAATCTATGTTTCTGAGTTCTTTTTAGATCATAAGAATGAATCAAGAAAGAAGAATAGTTGTAAGATGATGTTAGATTGATCAAGTACAGTTCATTCCTGGGGAAACATCTTGCTATTTCCTATTGTTGTAACTTATATTTTTGATGCTGTGCTACAAAGGATATATATTTTTTTAATATTATTGTTGTGATTTGAGCTGGTTACCAGGGCTGACAACAAAAAACCATGTGGCCACTCACTCACTCCCCCCCACACCCCCAATCCCTTTAGGGATGGGAAGGGAGGAAATTCAACTCAAAATGCTCAAGTATTGAGATAAGTACAAGGAGGATTCATTCACCATTATGGTCACAGGCAAAACCCAGAGTAGACTTGGGGAGAAAACATTAATTTACCACTGCCATTTATCAACTAGCTCAAAGCAGGATAGTGAGAGGAATGCATAACTAAATACAATCCAGTCTTAAATATATTGCCCTCCCACCTCTTCCTTCTTCCCAGCAACCTTCTGCCCCCACATCGGTGCAAGGAGGGGCAAGGTCATGGGAGATGAGGTCCAACTGGCCATTACTCATTGTCCGTGGCAGACCTTCGTTCTTGGGAAAGAGAGCTCCTCACACTCTTCCCCTGATGCCACATGGTGTCCTTCTCATGGGAGGCAATCCTCTCCCTCCACATGAGTTCCTTCCATGTGTAGAACTCACTTCAGGGTCGTGTGGTGTTTTGGGTGTGTCTTCTGCTCCTACACAGTCCCTCTTTTCACCACAGGACTCCGGGGAAATGCTCAGCTCCAATACCTTTCTCCCCTCACTTTCCTCACTGACCTTTTTCCTTTGCTTTCCTCTCACCTCCCACTCCTCCCAACAGAAATACTTCCCAACACAAAAGATAAGTCACAGAGATAATGAGACAGACAAAAAAGAGGAAGGGACCCAGCAGGTTTCCCAGCTTAAATATCTTGATCACAGACCAGCCTGGCCTTGACCAGAGGAGGGTCTGACTTTTACCTGGGGCTGGCGGAGGCTCTGGAAGTTTCTTAAGGAGCCATCCCCCACAGCCCTGCCCCTGCTACCTAAAGGCCCTCCAGACTCAAACTCATGACAGTTACTTATTCACTTGAATCCTATAAACAGTTTTTCTTTCTTTGACAATTTAAAACCTACTTTTAAAAAAAAATAGAGAATGGTAATATATTTTATGCATTGAACTGGATCTTTTTAAAGGCTGTAATCTTTATGAAGAAAGTCTTCTGGGGTGAGAGAGGTCTATTGCTCTGTTGTGCTTAGAATTTGAGAAGCAGAATGAGCAGAAGAGGAGCAAGAAGAGCAATAGACAATTCTATTTTATTGACATAACATTTTTAAAATTCAAAAAACCTAAACATGCAAATGACTAAAACAAGAATAACTTTAAGAATTTAATAAGTATTTTTTTTAAATATCTTAATAATTGAATAAAATATTAAGTCCTAGCTTTTCTAGAAAACAAAACACCTGTATTACTAGCCTAAAAGCTACTGAGAGCTTGAGAAGAACTGTGGCTTGTGTCAGAAATTATCTTTCTCTTATGCTTTTAGAGGTGTCCTTAAAAGCCATACTGCCACTTTAGCCATACATGGAATGACAAACATTGTTAGATTAGATGGATTTACTCAGTATTTCTTCATTCCTGACTATGATACTAGAATAACATTAAAAATTCAAAGTATTTTTTCCAGAACATTTCCGAGAACAATTCTCTGAGCAAGAATTTGAGGTTATGTAACTATTTCACTGAGGAATGCAGTCTGGAATGTTGGTGGAGAAGCTGAAGAAGCAACACAGATTGAACTTTGTCTCCAGAATGAAACTGGACTGCTGCAACATGGGAGTCATTCTCTCTACAATGAGGAAAAGGCACTTCCATGCACTAGTTCATCCTTCCTTAAAACAGACACATAAACCACATCAGATGAATTGAATTCTAGAAAACCCTAATTATGTTTTCAGCTTTTCTCTCCTCCCGTTATAGAAAGCAACTCTGTTGCAACCACATTTATGATTAAATAGGTACTACATAGTTTTGTGAAATAAATTATTTATCTCTTTAAAAATATCAGCAGACAAATCTTGAGTTTTAAATGTTGACACTTCTCTTGGGAAGCAGGAAGGAAGAGATCAGGAGGATATCACAGTGCCAATTAATGAGGCTAAGCCTTCAAGTAGAACATTCATTAGGTTATGTGGAAGTCTCTGCAAGCTGTTCAGAAATGCAGTCCAAAGCATATTTAACTGTGGAGCAATATTTTCCAAAACTTTGAGAATGACTGGAGGAAAAGGAAAATTAAGTGATGGAATTGCAGCACTTTCAACCAGCCTCTCCCCTTCTCTTTGTAGAATAATAAGAGTCTGAAGCCAACATAGTAGTTGTAGGGTCAGGGTGAGTTTTGACCTCTTGAGTTTCCCAGACTATTAGTAGAGCAATAGGCCTGGACAGAAAAGACATTAAAGAAAGGGTGTCGTTCCATTATGTTGTTTCCACTATTACATAAATGACTAATAACCCTATTTTGCCCTCAGTTTAGTATATTGAACAGAAAAGAACAAATTAAGTAAATGATGGCGAGAGAGGGTATGAGGAACATATATGAAAGCAGTGATGGAAAGAAATCAGTGCAATCTGCATTATCTTCTGAATTTTACGTTTAAGAAAAATATTCCTGTCGGATTAATTCCTATTTTCACTGACAAAATGTGAACTGTAGAAAGCTTTTGCTTTAGAAAGTACATGGTGTTTCAGGTTATGGAAGCATTTCATTATATCTTACAAGGAATTTAAAGCCGTAAGGGACAAGACATGAAATATGTTCCTATACTGAACTCAGTAACCTCAGTTATAAGCTAAAGCACTTAATTCTCAATAGATATAAATATGGATGCACCATAGGTATAGATCAGGTGAAACTGAAATACCAGCAATGCCAGAGGCCATCACAATGGCAGGGAATCAATTGGATAAAATATATCTAGATGAGCTTACAGGGCACATGTATCCTATTCCTCTGAGTCCCAACTAACGTTACCTCAGGAAAATTCCTTCCTCACACTAAATGTGGAAATGTTTGATCCTGGGCATGTGAGCAAGAGATAGTACTCGAGGATATAAGAAATAAAATGTCTATTTCACTCTGTTGAAGAAACTGGTCTACTCAACTAATGTCTCATTTCTGTCAAATATTTATGAGTGGAAAAGTGTGTGTGTATGTATATATATACATTTATTTATTATGTGCAAATATATTGGAGACGTTATGTATATGTATAAAATCCATATTATAACAAGCTAACTCTGAGTGCAGGTGGGACAAAGGAAGAGAGAACTTGCAGTCTTACACGACACAACTGTCCTTGTAGTGAGAGTCTTGAGGTCTATGACTTTACTCAGCAGGAGGACACTGATACAGTCCTGTCCTCTCAGTAGGCAACAGATGAAGGAAATTAAATATTCACTGATTCCAAATCAGATCTCATTCACTAACTCCCTCTTTTTGCTGCTTATATTACAATGGGAAGAGGACTGTGGATAAACAATTAAAAAAATTTAAAACCTTCTTCCACATCGTTGCTGGGTCAGGGTATAGGGCCAAACTCCATACAAAACCATAGCAAAGGCAACTTGGATGCCATTAGTATTGACTCGTTGGAGAAATATATCCCTCTCTGTCTTGCCAGCCAGGCATTTTGAACAGCATTATGATAAAGCTACATTACTTTTCAAAGCATTCTACCCACTCAAAAACATGTCTTACTTTCCTGAGAGAAGAGCAGGGTCATACTTCCACCAGCTCAGAGACTTTGCTCCCTGAGGGGCTGCTTCGACTTGGTAGGACCATGGGGCATCTTAGGCTGCCCCAATCCTCTGCCTTCCACAGGGAAAACCATGGGCTGTGTCCACTACTGCCCAAACAGAAGATGGCCGCATCCCTGAAAAAAAACTGGGAAAGAACATAATTTCCAAATGATTTGCAAACAGTTAGCAGGTCCCAGGGCTCCACCTGGCGATGCCCGGCCTGCCACAACAATCCTCCCAGCAAAAGCAGGGCCAAGGGATGGGTGAATATATGGGTCTCTGGTGGGAGTACATAGGCTTCTATACATTGGCAGACTGTGGATTAAGGGAGTATAAATTCATGGTGGGAAACAATGCTTTAAGCCGTTAATGAATTTCTTACAATTTTTTTAATTTCTACTACAAGCCAGTATTAATAATTTAATCTGAACTTGTTGAATTATAACTCCCTTCTTAACTTGTGAAGAAAGAAAAGAGGAATATCTTATCTCTGGGGTAAAATTCCCTTCTTTCTTTAAGCCTGATTCCTGGTCAGTTAAACAGCCTCTCTTTGATTTTTTAGCTGCTTGAAACTAATTTATTAATCCTGTGTGGTCCATGGGGAGGATTTTTATAAATGTTTTACTAAAATGTATTTAGTGAGTAGAGTTAGTGTCCGTGTGAATTTCAGCATGCTGTAAGGGCTGGCCTGCAAAAGGAGGGAGAGTTTCATAGAATAACAGAATTGTTTAGGCTAGAAAAGACCTCTGAGATCATCAGGTCCAACCATTAACCTAACAATGTCAAGTCCAACAATAAACCATGTCCCTAAACATTACCTCTACACGGCCTTTAAATATCACCAAGGATGGTGACTCAACCATGTGCCTGGGCAGCCTGTTCCGATGATTGATAACCCTTTCAACACTGAAATCTTTCATAATATTGCATCTAAACCTCCTCTGGCACAACCTGAGTCTGTCTCCTCTTGTTCTTTCATTTGTTATCTTAGAGAAGAGACTGACATCCACCTCACTACAACTTCCTTTCAGCTGGATGTAAAGAGGAATAAGATCTCCCCTCAGCTTCCTTTTCTCCAGGCTTAACAGCTCCAGATCCCTTAGGCACTCCTAATAAGTCTTGTACTCCAGACCCCTCACCAGCTTCATTGCCAAAGAAGTCTGGACACGCTCCAGCACCTCAGTGTCTTTCTTGGAGTGAGAGGCCCAAACCTGAAGACAATACTCAAGATGTGGCTTCACCAGGGCTGAGTACAGAGGTAAAATCTCTTCCCTGGTACTGCTGGCCACACTATTTCTCATACAGGCCAAGATGCCATTGACCTTCTTGGCCAATTGGACACACTGCTAGCTCATGTTTGGCTACTCATGACTAATACTCCCAGGTCCCTTTCTACCAGGCAGCTTTCCAGCCACTCTTCCCCAAGCCTGTAGTGCTGCCGGGGGTTGTTGTGGCCCAAATGCATGACCTGGCACTTGGCCTTGTTGAACCTCATACAGGTGGCCTCTGCCCATTGATCCATCTTGCCCAGATCCATCTGTGGAGCATTCCTATCCTCAAATGGATGAACATCCCCACCTAGCTTCAAGTTCTCTGCAAATATACTGATGGTGCATTTGATCTCCTCAATTTGATCTGTACCAACTGGGTCTGATAGTAATAATTATGACTCTTCTCGAGCTTACCTTCCTGGTTAGTTACAGCATTTCAGACAATATTTTGCATGATTCCCACCAATTTTTCATTTTTCTATTTGGATTCTTTATAGAAACTTTTATCAATATTTATTTTTCAGGAAATGTGCATTATTAACATAATTCTTTGTAAAAATATGAATGATTTTATAACTTGTGCATGAAAGAAACAGACCCACCTTCTGACTAGATCCAACTGTAAAGGAAAATTCATTCCTGATCATTGTTGGTATAACACTAGCCAAAACCAGAGCAAACTCTTGGTAGCCTTAAATGTTTGACACTGAATTCTTTGGCACTTATTGAGCTCTCAGTAATTGATCATTTATCAATTAATCATCTCCTTTGGTGGATTCAAAGAATTTCAATCAGCTTTTTGTGAAATTTTGAGGTTTTGCACTTGATGGCTTTGTTTACCTTTCAGTTTGGCAGGGACAAGGGATTAACATTGTTTTTTTGGTTGAAAGAAACTCAATATATCAAAGCAAAACCTAACTGATGCTGATAAAAATCCTTTTTTTTATACAGGGAAAAAACAAAACCTCTTGCATTTCACCTGGTTTGCTCAAAATGCTGACTGTTTCCTTCTGTGGTACCTGGAAGTGACTCAGATCTCAGTTCAAGCTTTTGGAAAGCCTTGTGAACCCTAACAGACCTATCATTAAAATGTCCTCAGCTTAGGGTTCATGGGAGATCCAATCTTACACACAGCTAGTTCTGAAATATGACAGTGAAAGAAGATACTCTGACCTTTGTTTTATTTATTAAAAAGATCAATCATTGCTGCAATTTTTTTTAATGGTGTGCCCAGGAAAAAACTTTCTTAACTGGATTCTAGGTCAGGTATGAATTTATATGCTTTCTCTGCTGAATATGGGAAAATGTTTATTCCTCTTCTGCTCAGCTGTGGAGATTTCCAGGTAACTTCAGGAGGATGTCATCCTACAAGTAATGCTTCATTCACTTGGGTTTAACAGATTTTTATTTATAACACACTATAAATGCATTTATTCCTATATTTGCATTTCCCAAAAGTGAATGTTGCTTAGAATAGATAACAGGAAGAATGTGGAAGATAGCGAGATGCACATCTTTGGTGTTCATCCAGTCATCATGCTTCATCCTAGTGATGGTGGCAAATGCCACCTTAAGTGAATAATTATAAAGTTCTTGGGGCTCCCCCAGTATAAAAAAAACATACTGTAAAAAATGCAAAAAGCTATCATTGCTGGTAATGAGGCCTTCCTGAATACTTGCTCTGCATTAGCAATAATATATTCAAAAGAGATGTTCTAAAATTTGGCTTAATGTAGGAATTAATTAGCTTTCAAAATCAATTTCTGGCCAAGGAGAACACTTGGGGGTTCCAGGCAGGGCTGCTCGCTAGAGACTGGCAAAGAAGCTCCCTATATTCTTAATTGGAAACACTTTGCCAACTCATCGCTGTTTGCCGATTATGCTCAGGCTGATAAGCAGAGTAGGAAAGCTGTCAAAACCCAAACACTTTTATATCTGAGCCAGTCACTTTATTTTAGAGTGAGGCCAGTCAGGGGGAAGGAGTTCATGACTCCACTATAAAAAAACAGCTAAAAGGAACAAGTCTAATTATTTACACTCCTTTACCCCTCCAGTACTGAATCTCAGTCAGGATGTCATGTTGAAGAATATTCTATCTTATTAAAAAAAAACCCCAAAACAAGGAAGTAGGGAGTCCATTTGTAGTATGCAGGAATTATTTTCCGTTCCTTGAGCTGTAGTATAATCTGTGGACGTGTCTATTCACAGTTGGTATCTGAATTAGTAACAACGTCATATGATGTAGGAGTTTGCCCTTGATATGATGCACTGGGGAGCTGACTTGGGCAGCTTTCATTGATTTTAATGGAAATGATGTTCGTAAGTCACTCACACATCGGTGGAGAAATAGATACTTTACCAAATGCCTAATGTTCCAGTATTACAAACTCAAATCTGATCTTTTAATATCTGAAGAGTTCTTCTTAAATATACAGAACATGAATCATTTGTTAACTAATTCTCTGTTTGATGTATCTTCTTTTGGGAGACAGGGTGAATTGGTTTGTATTTGCTTTTCTTTAGTGAAAATGTTGAAAAATCTTGTAAAGGATCCCGCTGAAAATCTGGTGGGCTCTGGCTAGAACTGTATTAGGAGCGGAAGGAGGCCTAATAAGCTTTCCCAGACACTGCAGTTCAGTTGTGTATGCTGTTAAATAGCTGGGAGTGTTTCTGGCAGGCTGGAAGCCTGTGCTGCCTAGCAGTCTACCAAATAATGTGTGAGCTTATTTTCAGAGTTAGTATGAGCTAAGGACCATTCTCAAAGAGTTGCCTGGGTGCAAATATTGAAGGATAGGAGAGCTTAATAGTACTGACTGAAGCTACTTCTTGACAGGTGAATGATCTGGGGAAAGTTTAATTTTACTAGTGTAGATTTAGTCTCTTTGACTATTATGTCACGAAATCTCTGCAATTCCTAAGCTTTGCAAGACTATATGCATCTTGTTGCTATTAATCACATGTCTTCGTCTGAGAATCTTTTACAGTGGCTGAAAGTTTCTTTCCAGAATAAATACAAGTACGAATAAAGGAATCCTTCTTTACAGTCTCTTCACTGTGCTGAATCTCTTTTCCAAATCCTAAAATGACCAATTAGTAATAAATGTCATGAGTGAAGGAAGTGAGTACTTTTCTACTAGACATAAGTCTGAGAAAAGCAATTTATTTCAGTCCCTCACCCAAGAGGCATAGGACAGAATTCTGTACAGCTGATGGATAGACACCCTTTCTTTTAAATGAGTTGCCTGAATTTTTGTTCTGGATGAACCATAAAGGTGACATTTATTATCTGTGAACAGTGATAGCCATGGTTACTTTCAAATCACTGATGAAGACAAAATTGGTTCAATTCTCCACGTTGACCATTTTAAAAACATTTTAAATTATGTGAAGGCTTGGCTATCAGTAATGGCCTGGCAGTTGTGGTTTTGGACTCTAGGGAATCCATCTGGTAGTGCTGCTAATGTATTTGTTAATGCTTTACTCTCAACAGGGACTAAATATTTAAAATTTGTGACCTGCTCTATCTCCAGCAGCTTAAGGCTTTTAATTTTGATATTATTTTTTACATATACGGCAGCAAAAGAAAATGCACTTCTAAGTATTTTTTTTTCCTCTCTGTTTTCCCCTCTGTGGTTCTCCAAAAGGTTAGGTTTGACAATAGGAACATAGTCACAGATACTCTAGGCAACAAATGAGAAATGTTCTTTTGTGACCTTAACGTTGGCAAGTGATAATAACCAGTGAACCATGAAATACTGCTGCAATATTGTTCATGACTTTTCTGTTTTCTGAGATTAATTTTATGTTCTGAAATGAAGTGACAATCATTTATTATTCTGTTTTACGTAGCTTACACCGGGAAGCAAATATGAAAAGCTTAATTTTCTAGTCCACTTGCAGCAGTGTTCCTAGTGAAGAATCAGATGCATATTTAAATATTCCTTGTTTAATGTATACAGTATAATCCTTTTGTTTAGGCTTAGTCAGAAATGTCTGGTTTAGGATAGAGTCAGCTAATATTTCAAAGCAGAAATTACTTTTTTCTCCTAGGGGTTAAGTAGTTATAGTACTAATTATTAATACACTATGGGTGTGAACTTTGTAAGAATATTTAGTTGTGAGCTACTGTTTTCTGAGAACATATACTATCATAGAGAAACATTTTCCCTTTTCTCCAAGGCGAGACCTCTTTAAAATGCAGCAAACAGGAATTTAGCCACCAGAAACTTTTTGCCCCCAGCAATTTCTGTTCTACGTGTAGATAATGTTTTCACCAGAGGAAGCATATACAGTTCTCATATCAAACCTGGCTCACCTTTCCACACACACCATTATCTTTTCATCCATAGGTTGCTGGTAAGGAAACAATTGTAGGGCTTGATAATGCAGGTCTTTCTTACTCATCTTAAGTAGCGCTTACCCATATCAATGATTCAATTGACTTCTGTAATATTGCTGCTCTGAAATATTTCAGGTGCGCAAAACCAGGAAAAAGAAAAGCCTTTAATTTCAAGGTCAATTTGATGGCAGAAAGTAGATAGCAATATTTTAAATGTCAATGTGTTCTGGATTTAATTTTCCAAACAGGTGTGTGGTTGCATATTAAGATATAATTATTGAACTAATTAAAGGCTTGATTCTCAAAGGAACTGGGAATATTTTTTGTTAATGTTACGTTTCTCAGCAAAGGTAATTCTCAGTAAGGTATTTCAAGAAGCTACATGCTGGCTTGGAATTTTTTATCTGGAAGGGGATCCATTTGGAATGCAATGAGTACCTCTGGAAAACTAAAAAATTTCCAGGTCTGGGTGCCTAAAATTACACACTGGAACTTTTGTTTGGTCATCTCAGTCAAAGTAGGCTGGTTTCAAGAGGAGGCGTATGGATTCAAAAGTAAATTTCTACACTTTCCAACATCAGACCAGAACAGGTAGAATTACTTAAGCACAGGATTAGGTGCTTGGCATCAACAATTGCCAGCAGAAAAATACTGATCTATGTACACTGTGAGTTAGGGACCAAAGACAAGAAGCTTTGGTGCACCCATGTGCAACACTAGTCTCCCGGTGTCTGTTGCACTGATTAGTATTAACTGACAGATCAAACAATTGCTAATAATTCTGGAGTCTTAAAATAAACATATTAAAAAGTAATCCTCTGTGTTAATATTCTGATAAGTAGCCTAAACTCCAAGGTGATGTGCGGTAGCAGAACTCACTTGGGTTCCAGCTGTTCACACATCGCAGGCTGTTGTTTAATGGCAATCCCTTTTCTGGAGTGTTCTGATTAGATAATTGTTAAAGCAAGAGTAAAATGTTAGGTTCACTGTTATTAGTTACCAAAGTCCCAGCTGCCAGGAATTAGATACAGTGCTGCTGCGACTAGATCTGCAATAAATAGTGTTTGTGTTAAGAGTCAGAGATTACTTTTGTTCGAGACAGCTCTGCTCATTATAACTCTACTTGAGGAGCCTTCTTGAAGATTCACAGCAAAGCTCAAGCTAAGACTAAATATAAAGTCAGCATCCTAGTGGGATTTAAAACAAATAGAAGATAAAGGACCCTTCTTTTATCTACTGAAATGGCCACAACTTGAAGTGGATAATTTACTGAATTGCATTTCATTTCCTTGTAATATAGTACATGACATACAAGCAAGATTAGGTGCTAGGATTCAGAATCAATGAGATAGAAGTCTGTGGGTGCTCAGTGCATATTTATACATTTCTTTAAAACATGTTTGATCCAAGGAAATTCAAAAGAAGGCTATACACTGTTATTCAGAAAACAGTTTAATGGCATGATCATGGACTATGCAATAATGACATACAGTAGTTATATCTGAAATACTCAATTTTGACTGTGTAATTCAGTAAGTCTTCCATAGAGATGTATACAAGAGTGACTAGTAAATGTATTTTATGTATGAAGAATACAGAATTTTACTCTAAAGTTATTAAAAATGGCATAAGAGAAACACAGTGCACAGGACAGTTTTAAAGGCTGAATGCTCAGTAGGAAAGAGGCATTAATCAAAAAGAATGGAAGTATTGGCTTGTCTTATTTATATTTTCCCATTCCTATTAAGATAATGTTGTCCCTTGTTTCTGTATTTTACAACAACTTATGTTGGTATAAAACCTTCCAGGTGTTCAGCACAGGATGCATGCAGAGTGAAACTGATGGCTAGAAGGGAAAATTTCAGGTTAAAGGCAGATGAGAGGTAGTTTTATCTCAAAGTGTACAGGTCTTCTCTCAAATACCTTTGGTCAACTCAAGCTCTGCCCTGGGCCCCATGTCCATTTCAAGTGTGTCTATCACTAATTACCTGTGAGAAGAGACCAGCACCAACCTCTCTACAATGTCCTTTCAGGTAACTACCTAATAAGAGCGAAGAGGTCTCCCCTCAGCCTCCTCTTCTCCAAACTAAACAGTCCCAGCTCCTTCAGTCACTCTTCGTAAGATTTATTTTCTAGGCCCTTCGCCAGCTTTGTTGCCCTCCTCTGTACTCGCTCTGGCACCTCGACATCTCTCTTGTACCAAGGTGCCCAAAACTGGACACAATACTCAAGGTGAGGCCTCACCAGTGCTGAGTACAGGGGGACAATCACCTCCCTGCTCCTGTTGGTCACACTTACTTCTAATATAAGCCAGGATGCCATTGGCCTTCTTGGTTGCCTGGGCACACTGCTGGCTCATGTTCAGCCACTTGTCTATTAGAATCCCCAGGTCCCTTTCTGCCTGACAACTTTCCAGCCACCCTTCCCCAAGCCTGTAGCGTTGCAGGGGGTTGTTGGGGCCCAAGGGCGGGACCTCGT
>NW_009735885.1:0-17907 GCF_000703405.1 Apaloderma vittatum | reverse complement strand
TTGGTGTCATCTGCGAACTTACTGATGATACCTTCAATGTCCTTATCAAGATCGTCAATAAAGATGTTAAACGGAAACAGTCCCAACACTGAGCCCTGAGGAATGGCCCTGACCAGCCATCAGCTGGATTTAACTCCATTCACCACCTCTCTTTGGGCCTGTCCATCCAACCAGTGCTTTATCCAGGAGATCGTATGCTCATCCAAGCCATGAGCTGCCGGGTTTTTATGAGTATAGACATCCATTATCCTCCAACTCATACAGATTTCGGCAGGAGTTTTGGACATGTAATCGTGTGATAACCTTCGGTTGCAGGGTATTTACAGATGCTCACAGATGGCAAGATCCTGCATAAGAATATCAAAGAAAAGGTCGTACCATTTTTATTTGAAAATCCATTTCTTTGTTACTGGTTGTAACCAGCTTTGCACTGTACATTCTCTGTATGAAAACTTCCCCCCAGAAAACAAGAGATGAAAACTAATTGAAGAATCGATTTCCTGCTCCAATTGTAATGATTCATATGGATTTCTTCTGGTGTTTAAAGAAGTTGTACCTAGACTTGAATAGAAAGTAAGATAAAAGCAGGACATTATTGCATTTCCTCAGCTAGAGATTTTTTCTTTCTCTTTCTCCTAGGAAGCAAGAAGGTATATTTTGCTGGAAATAAGCAGATTTCTCTGAGTGGAAAATGAAACTTGTTTGTCACAGCAGAGAGCAAAGCTGAAGGTCAGAGCAGATACTCTGGCTGCTGTGGCACATTTTCATGAGCTGGATCTTCTCTCTGTGATTGACAAAGCTGACACTTGTGAGAAAAGGTGTGAAGGTGAAGGAGCAGCAGATTTTCTCATGGTTTTGGGGAGAGGGGGGGAGGTAAAAGAGGGACTGATAATAAGGCCCTCTAAGCACAAATTTAACATCATAAAAAATAAATAGCTGGTTAAGTGGCAGAGCCCAAAGTTGAGCCCTTAGAGGGTAGGTGGAGGGACAGATGCTTTCCAATGGACTTTGATCAGCTGCTACCCCTGTGAGTTTCTTTACCACCTGCTGAGGTTCAGGGCCTTTGTTTTTTAATGGAAATGCAAGGAATTAAAGAGGTGTATGGTATCTGGGAATGAAGGAGAGGAATTTTTGCCTTTGAACTAAATATTTTAAGAAGGGGCATTGCAGTCAGGTTCACTGTAAGATGAAACAAGCCAGACTGAAATCTTGCAGCAGAGTGAAATGAACTTCTGGTGTATCTTGGAATTATCAAACACTATCTTGAAAGGTCAGTTTCTTTGTGTTTCTTTGATTTCATAGTGACACTTTCATTTCTATTTCTGGTGGCACATCCACCTGCCATACATTTCTCTCCATGTTTTCCCCACCAGCTTCAGGCCTTTACTGGGCATAGGAGAATCAGCAGACATCTTCTGTTTCAACATCCTTACTTGGACTTTTTTAATATGCCAATTGTATATGCAAGCTGGAGAAATATGATTTAAAATAAACTACTAAATATTTGATGAATATCTGTTTGTAAAACTGTAATTAGAGAGCAGGAGTCAGGTACTCATTTTCTGCACCAATGCAGGTAGGTATCAAGGTGGGAGAAGGTAGAAGCACAATGAAGGACTGAATTACGATTCTAAATAATAACACTCCAGCTATATTTGCTAGGATTCACTTTGAATTCCTCTCCATGATCTGAAATGCTGGCATTCAACAGTTACATCTCCTTTTGCCACAGGCACCAGCTCTAAACCCGTGACCATATCTATCACTATTACTCTGTCCTACCCCTTTTTCTTTCAGGATGGAGAGCTGCATCTTCTCCCACATCTGCCACTTCCATCACTGTCCTGTCAAATTACTTCCCACTATCATTTCTAAAACCAATTTTAGTCACTTTCAGCCTTAATTTTTTGCTTCTTTAGGGATATCAAAGAAGAAAAAAAACATGCAGTGTTGCAGTGGGAGATGGTTGTTGATTTTTTTCCCCCTCACATATTTTTCTACAGTCATTATTACTTGGATGACTTTTCCTACTATATGGTGAGTTCTGTAGAAGTAATTCTTTGGAAGAAGGGAGATAATAGAAATCTACATTTGTAGAGAGTTGGGGGCTGGTTTTGAGATCCACATGGCAGGAGAGGATAAGGAATGGGAGTGGAGACTGAAACGTTCCACACAGTCAGTGGGCTTCAAAGCCTTTCACAGGTGTTCTGTTCCTATACCTGGGTGCAGAGCTTGTTGAACTCAACTTATACCTCCTTTTGACTTCAGTGAAGTTTGAATCAGGCCAGTGCACTTCTCATTTCTTTCTAGATTATCCTCCAGTTTTTCTTGTTATTTTCTGCTCATTTTTTTTGTCACTGTTATTTATCATTATTTATGAGCCCTAAGAAATGGCAATTTCAGCAAAATAAGACTAACTTCTAAGGCTGGGAGCTAGCTGTCTGGTGCAAATTCAGTTGGGAAATATGCTTCTGCTGCTGTTCACCAATCTCAGACTCCTCCTGTAAATCTTAATAAGGTCTCAAATCTGGTAAGGACGGATACCCTTGGGAGAGATTTAATGATTTGACAGTACTAAACATGTGTAGAGGACAAGCAGGATGCTTTGTCTCCAGACTTGTAAAATGTAAAGCGTTACTGAGTCTTGTCAAGTTACAGACTTTACATACAATAAATAAGGATAATGAGGCATTGAAAACAGAGGCGGAGAATCTAAAAACTCTTTATTATCAAGGCAAATATTCCCTTGCATCATTAACCCAAAATCTCACAGCATGACACCAGAGCAGGAAATTTGCAAGTCAGAGAATAGCAATGAGGGGATGAAAGGTCAGGGTTTTGTTGCTGTATTTACTTACATTTTGCAGGGACAGGGACCATCTTCTACATCATGAAAGGACTCCAGATGTGCTTGTATATCAGAGATCACGTTTCTTTCTCCACTTGTCAATTTTCTTCCTTAAACAACATACATAATACAATCTGAGTGCTTGCCTAGTGAATCATAGCTTTTTATTACTTTTTTAAAAAATGGTTTGATAAGGACCTTGTTTTGTCATCATTTAATCTCTTCGTCAAGATAGTTATATATGTTTCTCAGACAGCTTCTCTTTGCAACTCTGCTTCTTCACTGTAATTGTGATAGCCATAAAATAGAATTTTCTAAAATTGGAGAACAAGCTGATATGCTTCATCCAGCAGAGCTGCAGGCTATTTTTCATGATTGCACATATATTGTGTTGATTATGATGAAGCCAAAAGATTTTTTAAATAGGAAAAGAAAAAGGTGAGAGGGGGAAGGGAAACAATAGTCTGCCTTCTCCAGCCTGGCAGAAGAGATGAAAGATGAACATGTTTTACAAAATTGTGGTTTCTTTGTCTTATACCAGGGTGGGTGAGTGTTTTTGCTCTATTACTGGACAATTGCTTTGACTTTTTGGTTTTTCGTGGGTTTTTTTAAGAATTTTGATCATATATTTGTATTACAAATTATGCAACATTTTGATGCATGTGACTGTTTTAGTAGATTCAAATTATTTACTATGGAAAATTACCACATTGTAACTACTGCAACTTATTAAAGAGCAGCTGCCATTCTGACCTCTCCTGTTACAATGGCTCAGTAAGACAGGGACATGTACACCACTGCCTATAGGGAGAAACTCAGGTACAAAAGGAGAAAAGTGTGTATTAGAAAAAATCATAGAATAGAGATTCTGTGATTTTCAAGACAAAGATTTTTCTATTTGTAAAGGGCTGTGCAGTTATTGTTTGTACTTCATTTCCTTTGGGATTGTAATTACAAGTGATTTATGCAGATCCCACAGGCAAAAAACTATGTAACTGCAGTTCATTGTGGTCTTTGTGTTGGTAGATGTTTGTGTCTACAAGCTTGTCCATAGCAAGCAAGGTTGACTGCAAGGTACAGCAAGAAATATGCATCTTAATTTCCAGGGATTCAGAGAAGAACACGACTGGGAAACAGAATTCAGCTGCCACAACTGTCACTCATTCTTTAGTCCATGAGGTTACTTAATTTCTCAAGCCTCCATTTGTTAGCGTTTAGCAAAACAGGTTTCTCACTGCTCTGGGCCTTCAAGACAGCTCTGTACAAGGTATCAGCTGTGATTGCTGCAGAAGATAGACCCAAGGAAGATATTGGAGAGTTTGAATTTCCTGCAAGAGCTTTTAAAATAGATCTTATTTGCAAGGAATAACCCCAACATTAATAGGACTCAGCTTTTAAAATTATTCCATTAAATTGCATTAAATTCAACAGCTAACATCCTTTCTGAGAGTAAAAATATATTAGCTTTGATTAGTTCCCTGCAAAATGTGAAATAAAATAAATAGAAACAAGCCCACTTTTATTCTTCATAAATGCACGTCAGCTAATCCACTTTCAAGTCACATTTTTTGTTAAGTCAGGTTCATTTTCCTGATTGCCCCTATTTAGACAGGTCTTTGGAAATGGGCTCCGGTTGCAAAGCTCAGGTTAGGATGTGAATGTAAATTAGTGAACTCTAAGCTTGCTATTGGGATCCTGCCTGGGTCAGGCCAACATAGCTTTGCCCAGTTAACCTCTTTTACCCTTCAGCAGCAATGCCTTTAACATCATTTTGCTGTTATTAATGCTGCCTCTTTCTGTAACTTTTTGAGCAAAAAGACATTGGGCCCTTCTGAGGCAAAGCCCAACAGTGGGTAATAGCAGGGCTGGTGGTGCTGCTGCTGAGGAAAATAGCAGTGACAGCAAGAAGCATGGATAAAATTGACACTGAGACTCTGACACAGTAAAGATTAGTTTCCAGTGAGAATTACTCCCTCATGTAAGCCAGCAGCGAGACCATCAGGGAGATCCTGCCACCAGCATCTCCTCCATGGAAACAGAAATCAGGGGTTTTTTTCACTGGGAGTTTTTTGAAGACTGAAGCTGATAATCAGCCTCCACCTCCCACGGATTCAAATCCTTATTTTCATTGTACTAGACACTTCCTCGTAAGTGCACATTGCTGGTGATAGCAGGACCTTACTCTCTCACAAACAGGTTCACACTTTCTGCCAAGCAAATATGTGCTTCAGGAGTGCCTGTCACCAGTCTGAGACCCAAGATACCTCTTTACCTGTTCACTCATTCCAGCCTCAACCCTTGTCCGTCGTGTGCTTGTGCAGGGCAAGGTTTCCCAAGAGGAGAGACCATCTGAAGCACTCCTAGAAGAGAAAGTGCTGGGATCTGAAAAAAGACAGCCTGAGACTGGTTGTGCAAGGAATTGCATGGGGAAGGGCAAGAAATAGCTTAAAGATGCATCTCAGCTTGAAAAGGGAAAAAAAGATGAATGGTACAAGAGGATTTTTTGTCTCCCATGAGAAATGGAGGGAAGGGCATTGCTGCTGTGGGTCTGAGGTATCTCTAGATTTTTTAAGAGGTATTGATTCCCATTTCTAGCCTGCAAGAACTCAGGTTGGAAAGAGAACAGATGACTTCAGACCAAAGCTCTTCTTTCTTTTCAGGGATAGTGGGGGCTGAGCTCTTAAACAGATCTCTTCTGGTCTCCAGTTCTGCTCAGCTATGGCCAGTTCCTCTGACCAGATGTAGACTTCTCAAACAGATCATCTGAATCGCACCCTAGCAGCTCTCCTTTTTCCTCATTTAAATATGAAAGAGATTTAGGATGACTAGCTCACATCCAGACCCAGACACTGTGGGCGAGATGACTCACACTGCCTACAATTAAATGCAGATTTGGCAAGATCTAACCAATTCCCACAATTGCTGTGAGCAGAAGAATAGTAATGGTGACTCCTCTGTGATCACACATGAGCATAAGTCTACACAAGTACAGGATTACCTACCAGCACGACTGCAGTCCTGTGCTAAAGCTGTGGGAAAGTCCACAGAGCATAAAAGTTCAACAGGGCCAAGTGCAAGGACCTGCACCTGGGGCAGGGCAATCCCAAGCAAAAATACAGCCTGAGCGATGAATGGATTGAGAGCTGCTCTGAGGAGAAGGACTTGGGATACAGGTGGATGAAAAACTGAATATGAGCCAGCAACGCCCACTCACAGCCTAGAAAGGCAATCACATCCTGGGCAGCATCAAAAGCAGCGTGGCCAGTGGGTCAAAGGCGGTGATCCTGCCCATCTACTCTGCTCTGGTGAGAGCTCTCTCTGGTGAGACCTCACCTGCAGTGCAGTGTTCAGATCTGGAGTGCCTAAAGAAGGACACACACCCGTTCGAACAGGTCCAGAGGAGGGCCATGAAGATAATCATGGGGTTGGAGCACCTCTCCTGTGAGGAAAGTCTGAAAGAGTTAGAGTTGTTCAGCCTGGAGAAGGTTCCAGGGAGACATTAGAGTGTCTTTCCAGTACTTGAACAGGGCCTATAAGAAAGATAAAGAGGGTCTTTTTACAGACTCTGGGGAGACCTTGTAGCAGGCTTCCAGTACTTAAAGGGAGCCTACACAAAAGATGGGGAGGTACTCTTTATCAGGGAGTGTAATGATAGGACAAGGGGTAAAAGGTTCTGAACTGAAGGAGGGCAGATTTAGATTAGGCATTAGGAAGAAATTATTTTCTGTGAGGGTAGTGAGGCACTGGAACAGGTTGCTCAGAGAACTGGTGGATACCCTCTATCTGGAAGTGTTCAAGGCCAGGTTGGATGGGGATTTCAGCAACCTGGTCTGGTGGGAGGTGTCCCTGGCTATGGCTGAGGGGTTGGAACTAGATCTGTAAGGTCCCTTCCAACCCAAACCATTCTATGAATCTACGATTCTATGATTCTGTGATTCTATGTTGTACCACACTATGTGAAGATACCACCGTCAGACTCCACTGGTGCTGTATTCCCCGAGCTCTTCTTGGTGATGGATACAGGCCAGACCTGTGCTGTCACTTCTGTTATTGCTAAGCTTTCTTTATATTAATGTTGCTTTAGACAACCATAAAATTCTTTTTTAATCGTGAGTAGCTTTATTTGTCCTCATATGACTTTTCACATTTGTAAGTCTGAAAAAAGAACGTGGAGCTGTGTGAGAATTGAAGTTATTGTGAGTGTGAGAAGCTTGTAGCAGAGTGGAGTCTGAAAAATTTATAATCAGTAATTAGTTCCTGTTCTGATGACTTAGAAGCTGAATCCTTTGAAAAAGAATCACAATGATGTAGTTGATATGTTTTGATGCTAATATTAAATGTCATTCTGGCTCAAAATAAAAAAAAGACCACAATAGATTCTAGAAACCTGTCCAAACATCTTTGTATTAATATAATACAAATAACTGCTTTCAGGAAGAGAATGAATGTGGCTTAGTCTCTGGAGCCTACCGCATGGCCTAGTCAGGTTGAATGATATATGTAAATAGTACAGGCACAGATATAGATGCATTACCTGCTTATTCTTGGGGATAAGGTAGCTGGGTTTCGAGAATGAACTTTAAATTATTTTTTTTCTCAAGCAACAGTCTAATTATATGCATTTTATTTGACTCATTGGTGGATTTGTTATTGAATTTCTTATTCCTTTCATATAGTGTCAGAATTCCAGCTTATCTCACTATCCATTACACCCTGACATGGAAACACATTTACTTTTGCTGTTACTGTTTGCTTCGCTGGATTTAGCCCTATGAATTTCATACTGAGAGATCCAGAAATTATGGGAGTAGAAGCTGATTTAAAGAACACCTGGACAAAAAGACATAACATTTATGCACTGATAAAAAGAAGATGTAAAGCAAAGCTAAAAGAAATCTTCAGAGATTTTCTTAGATAAAATGTCATAAACTAGGGTGGAGATTGCATCATATATTTAATCTATAACAAAACCATTAAGAGTTATTTCTTGAACTGGAAAAATATAAATAATTTTCCTGTTATCTTATGTTTTCAATGGTTGAACTTTGACAGATTTTAAAGCAAGATCTTGGCTGCAGGAACAGATTTTTTTTAATAACTTCTGAAATTCTGAATGGTCTTGTGCTTTAGTTGCTAAATCCTCAGTGCTCAGCATAGCTTCTGTTCTGACTGAGTCATATATTTCCTACACAGAAGTAATAAAATATCTTTCTGCTTCTATTTTTCATCTGTAAGACATAGATAAAACTTTCTATTTCTCTCCTCCTTTTTAAGTCTCATTTATTTGTATCATAAACTCTTCAAGCAAGGAGTATCTTTGACTATCAATTTTATAATGCACAATGTCTACCTGTGGTTGAGTCAAGACATACATCTGCAATAATAAAAGCAGTCATAGAAATGACAAAAGAAAACTTGAATAATTTGAGATATTTCTGAAACAACAATTTAGGGAATCTCATGTTTTAATCTGTGTGTGTGAAGCTAACATAAATATTTAATCATTATGTGTAATGTTTATGTATGAGTGAGTAAGGTATATGTGCATGTATCTATTAAAATAAGATGCCTGAGTATGTGTGTTTACAGTCCTTACAGAGAAAACCTGAAAAGATGGCTTCTGTTCCCCCCCAGAAAACTCAGAAAGCAGAATGAATTTGGAATAATTCCCCAAATATAATTTTCCAGGTTTCAGAAATTTAGGGCACATCCCATTTTCTGAGTCCCCTGTATCACTTAAGAGTGCAACCTCTCTTAATTCACATCTGGCAGTCAAACCTATCTTCTTTTTCTTACCTCCCTCAGGAAGGAAGACTAGAATACTCAGAGAAAGCATAATGAAGATTTCTTTGCATTCTTCTCTCCAGAAAGATTTATAGCTCAGTACTGATCCTCTCAGAGAGCATCTGAATTTCCCTTTTCCTAGACCATGCATACTTGTTTTGCACTTACTGGAGTGTTTTCCACGGGGAAATTAAATACTGCTTTCCATGGCAATAGTGAAAATTTATACATATTTGTGTGTGTCTATATATATGCAACGGATGTAAACAAAAATCTAATAGCATATCATGTTAACTATAATACTAAACAGACCCAGGCATTAAGCTGATTACTGTTTGCTGTTTTAACTTTTATCTATGGGAATAAACTTGTAACAGTAGCTGTTGCCTTTTTCCTGACTCAGTGATTTGACATCTCAAGAAATTCTTGTTTATGAGATTGTGTTCTTATCTACCTGGAAGTGATGATAACTTGGAATAAGACATCATAGGGAACACTTTTTCCTGTGTGTTGAAAAGCACTAATTAAACAAAATAATTTAGTTGAAATGCAGAAGTTCAGGAAAAAATGATTTTTTAAATGAAATGATTGCAATACATGGTCTTGCTCCGATTAAGCTTAACAAAGTGTGTGTCATGAAGGAGGGTGCAGTTCTAAAAAGGTGACAGTGAAATCCCATTTTAGGAGTAGTGAAGGTAAGGGTGGTTTGCAATTGGTATTTTTCATATACAGGCTCAGATCCCTGGGCAAAAAATAACCAGTATGTACTTTCTGCTAAAAAGGAACACTGTTTCAAATGGAGACCTTTATTTTTTCTGAAATTCCTTTTATTTGGACAAGCTCACCTGTTTAATTAGATTTCAATTACCCACAAAGAATTTCCTAAGCCTTAACTTGATACCTTAATAAAATATCAATTTTTACCACTTCTCCAAAGGGTTAATGGCTCCTTCAGTCTGGCTTTAAAGTGCTGATGTCTCTTTGACAAGACAAGAACGATTCATTTCACGGCCAGGAAATAGAAGTCTCTACTGAATGTGAATGTAAAATTTAAGTATGGAGTTAATATTCATCCACTAAGAAATCATTTACTTATTGTGAGTGAAGGACTCTATGAGGAGTCACAGGGCACAGTTCAAACCTTGGTTCATAACCTTTTATGCACTGAAAAAATATATTTTATACAAATAGACACTCTGAGAACCCATCTTTAAGCACTTAATATGAGAACAATACGTGAACCTCACTCCTAATGGAGAACAGGCACAATGAGATCCAATTAACTTTGGGGTGATGGTGGTTTTGGCTTGCTGGGACTGAGTGACAGTGTGAAAACAATGCAGGAATAAAATCCCTGTGAATGGCTTTTGGGGGCTTTCGATTTATCATTTTGAGGAGAGAGAAAAGAAAAAAACCATATAGTTCTAGATATGGCCATTATTCAGTATGATTATTTGTGTAGGAATTCCCTTTCATTTGTTTTAAGCAGTTCTTGTTCTTCTTTAAAACTGATTTCACGTGAGAGAGGAGATCCAGGGCTTGATCTCTAGAAAGATGTGTGCACATTTTCAGGAATGAAAAGGGTGTCCATTTGAGAACTTCAAACAGACATGGCCATGTGGTTGTGTTGTCAGTGAGGTTAACTGCATCTGGACTTACAAGAAGCCTGTCCCCAGTCACCCTATACATACATATAGAACATACCTATATCTATATATCGATAACAGAAGAAGTGTAGAGTGTATATTTTTAATAACAGTGAGTGTATATTTATGATATCTGTGTGGGTGATTCAGAGTTCTTGCTCCTATCTCATGTTTAGGCCTTTTTAGTTTTATTAGCAGTAAGATTCGTGTCCTCACTCACTTGAACCTATGTAGGAAACACAAAAAAACAGTCTTTTCAATGAGGGGCCTTCATTTTCTGTGGGTTTTTTTTGGTCATATTAACCTGATCTTTCAAATTAGATTAAGCCCTCTTTAAACAGAGTTAATGTTTATTTTCAGATTTTTCCAGTTCTTGTATAACAGGCCTTTATTGCAAAGCCAGAGGCTTTTACCTAGCAAAGTTCCTCAGAAAACTTTCTTCAACACTGATATCACTTTCTTACACTATGGATTTTCTCTTTGAAATTATACATCTGTATATGAGTCCATTCCAATAACTCACATGTGCTAGCACTGAGTTGTGAAGCAATCAATCAAGATCTCATAGAGGCAAAAATGAGAAACCCTAACAGTGTTTCTGAGGTGTTAAAAAGAGATTTTCCTTGATGGCATACATGTTGTTCCATAGATAAAGTGGTGATATATCTTCACTTGTACTTTAAGTTTGTAGGTTTTAATCCCCCTGCCACACTTGTCTTCAAGTCATGCTTTGTTGTAAATTCAACTGAAAAGGAAAAAGAGCAATTTTGCTGTTCTAACCATGTATCACTGCACTCAAAAGATTTGCATTCCTTTAGTATTGAATGTTTATGCACAAATATCTGAAGGTGTGTGCCAACCCAGTAATTATTTGCTAAATTGTGAACCTATAGTCCCTTTTTGTTACTACAGAATGGATTCTGAAACATAAGTAAGTAGGATACAGGGATTATTTTTATTAATAGAAGTGAGAAAATTTGTCATCAGTGAAGGACACAGAAAGAGAACACAAGTTTTGCCTGAGGTCCCATTTATTTTAGGGAGCTGAGGTGATCTTTGTTGTCAAGGGGTTCATTTTATTAGTTATTCCAATTTATTTAAAACCTGGTTGAAGGTTCAAATAATCCACTTTACAAGTTAAGTAATCTAATGTCTACTTTTGTATCATTAGTAGATATTGTCAAGTCTTCTCTAGAAGCCTAAATATATCTGCTATTGATAGCAGTTTCAGCGGTTCTTTCGCACAAATCACTCAGCAGCACTGGGTCAAACTTGGAAGTTCAGAGTGTCTCATTGATAACTTTTTTCCATATGTCAAATTGGTCCTTTCTCCACTGAGTTGGTTCTCTGTGGTTTTGCCATTTTTAAATAATACTGCACATTCCAGCTGCTTGGAGCAAAATCCCAGTCCCAGTGGAGTCAATTTTTGTCTTTTTAACAGCTTATTCTAAGAGACTGTATCAAAGACTTCCAGGAGGTTCTAATAAACTATTTTAACTGGCTCTTCTTTACGGACTCTTTTGTTAATGCAATAAAAGGATTCTAGTATATATAGGGCGAGATTTGCCTCCAAACTGTATTGCTTAATCCCTGCTAACTGCTGTTCATGTGTGCAGTTAGTTACTCTATCTTTAATTAGTATTTTAGCTATTTTACCAGGTACTGAGGAAAGTCTGTTGCTAGAATCTATTCCCTTCTCGATCTAGGTACATAATTTACCGCTTTCCAGTCTTCTGCAATATAGCTGATTTTAATGAGCAACTACTTGTGGGTAGTGTCTCAAAAGACAATGCTTTGTGTTTATTTCAGCTATTTCCTACCCCCTGGAGAGACTTAATCTTCACTTACATCTAAATGAAGATAAATGTGACTGATTAAGTTGACAATTAGTGTTGTTTATGGAAAATATTTTTCAACCATTTGCAGTTCCTAACCCAGATTCAGGTTCTGTTTTGGGATGCCGAAGTTCTCTGTGGAAAGACAGTGTGGTTTAATGTCTAAGGACAAGATGAGACCTGGAGGTCTCTATTACTAGCTCTGGTAAATACTTACTGTACGATATTTGCCGTGTCTCCATTCCCTTACAAGCAGCATCACAATCACCTTGTTTACCAAAGAGCTGTCAAACCCTCTGGGTAGAAGGGCTAACATGGGACCTCTGTTTATCCCTTCTGAATAGCTTGTTCATGCTCAGAGCTGATGTTCTTGCAGTAGGGGAGAGTTTAAAGTGCAGTACATATTATTTACGGTGGTATTTTATGAGTTGGGTCCAACTCTAACTTAGCCTTTCACATTGGTGTAAACATGGAGTCACTACCTTCTAAACAACGAAGATGAACAGGGTTTTCACTTACAGATCTCATGAGAGTTTTCCTCTCAATATAATTTCCGAAGATTCTTAATTTATTAGTTCTGTTTCAGTTTTCTGCATGAATCATTTCTTTTTTTTTTTTACACAAAATAAGTCCTCTAGGTCACATGAACACCAAATTGATAGAAACCGGGTCTTCCTCTTGTAATAATGAAGAAATCACAGACAGTAATTCAATTTCATATTTTCTTCTCATTATTTGTATAAGACGAAAACAACAAAATTAATTACTTCAGCTGTGAGAATTTTTTCAGGAAATTAGAGGGGGAAAAGCCAGCAAATTTTAGTTACAAAAGTTAGAAGACAAACCAAATAACAATGAAGTAAATTTAAACTGAGCTCTAAGGGCAAAGTACTAGCCTTACTGAATCTGTCTTTATTGCTAACTCTCTAACATTTTATATACTTTAGAGTGAAGATTTAACTAGAGTGTTAAAACCATATGTAAATACTCCCCCAAACTCTCCTTTTTGTATAAAGCACCTTTCCATGCTTATAGCATAAACAGGATTTTGCATGCATACCTTCTATGCAAGGTTTGCTAAAGATTTACTTGTATTTTATTCAGACGTTGAATGTGTTTGTTCCAGTCTTTTCCCCCTGTGAGTTCTAATGATTTTTATTTTCTCAGTACAGTGCATATAGTAGTGCCTTGGTCTAATGAAACCAGCAGAGAGTTGAGCTACTGAAATATCTGCATTCAAGCTATAACTGCAGCTTGCAATGTAACTGTGGTCACCAGATGGCACTCTCGCAGACGGTATATCGAGTCAGAAACCCTTTTGGAAAAAAAAAATGTAACTCTCTTTACACTTCTACTTTTTGCAATCCTACCAGGTCATACCATTTTGTTGCCTTCTTTCAGATACTGTCTCACAAATCTGTTTTCCAAGTCTGAGTCTTGTTCCTTTATCCAATCTGGTATGTGTTTTACATATTTGTCTAAGTCTATGACTTCCCTATCTCCTCTTAAGTCTCTTCCCATTACCTGAAACTTAGCATTGTCCAAAATAAATGGAAATCTCTTTTTATTCCCTTTTTTGCCCTCGCTCAGAATGCCATCATGCTTTCTTTGTCTCGAGTTTCTTGTGGATGCTAAAGTTGGACATTTCTGCTTTCTTTCCCTTATCATTCCTGGTTGTTCCTGGTTCCTCTCTGACCAAAGCTCACATCAGTTTGAGTTTTGAGTAGCACAACCTCTCCACTGACTTCTTTAAAGCAGAACTGACTGCAGAACTGAGTGCAGTGTGGTGTGATGGGATGATGGCAGGAGGCTGGTAATGTCAGACCTGTGTTAAGGCACAACTTAGAACTGTGCTTTCCTGTTTAGCAGGAGAAATACATCTAGCAACACCCAGCTAGAGGTACTAGAGGTACTCTCCGTAGCAAGGTATCTGGCTGTACTTGGTCTATCTGGACTGGAGCTAATTTTCTTCATAGCAGCCCATATAATGCTGTGCTTTGTATTTGTGACTAAAGCAGTTTTAGAAACACACCAGTGATTTTGGCTATTGCTGAGCAGTGCTTGCTCAGCATTGAGGCTTTCTATTTTTCCTGCCCTGTCTCTCCAGCGAGAAGCATCAGGCTGCACAAGAAGCTGGGAGGGGACGCAGCCGAGTTAATGGATCCAGACTGACCAAAGGGGTATTTCTGATCATATAACGTCATGCTCAACAATAGAAATGAAGGGAAGAGAGTTCTGGGAGAAATAGACGTTGCTCGGAGGCATTGGTTTACTTGTGAGAAGTGGTGAGTGATTTGCATCACTTATTCCTCTCTCTTTGTTTCGCTTATTAAGCTATTTTTCTCTCATCCCACAAGTGTTTTGCTTTTCCTATTCTCTGCACAGTCCCACTGGGGTGGGGAATGAGGGAATAAGTGCGGTGCTTTTCTGCTTTTCTGGTGGAGTTCACCCACCACACTGGTACAACACCAGTTGCTATGTGATGGGCATGTGGACAGGCCTGGGGGGTTGGAGGAGGCATTGCCATGCAGGTGAGAACATAACCACAAATGACTGAAGTATTGGACTAGTTTTAGAGAGGCAAATCTCACCTCCACTACCTCAAACTTGTCAGATCTGTACCTCTCATATATTTTTGCTGGGTTATGTGAAATGCAGTCCTTATGTTCTCACTCTGAGCAGTCCTTCTGTGTATTCTGGGTGCACTGCTCCCACCCTTCCCACACTGTTACAGTGATTCCTGTTCAGTGACATCTTTCTTGATACCCATATTATCCCACAAATATCCCTGTGCTGTTCTTCCATATTGTCCTCCATTTGTGGAACAGGTTTTGGTTGGTCACTTCTTTCCTCCCTGTCAAACAGTCTGTCAGTCCTCATCTTTGCTTTGACAGGTCCTCTCTGCAGTGATAAATTTCCCCCATTAGGAGTTACTGCAGAGCCTGCAATTCCATATAATAGTATGCAAACAACATGTCACCTTATACTGAATTCTCTGAGCCATTTCCCTTTCAATGGCCGTTTCCTTACATTTTCAGAGCAATGCATGTAATTTAGTCTGTGCGACTCCTATCAGCTGCAAGAAGCCAAATCCACATGTAAATCTTAGAAAATCTGAGGGTGCCTTCCCAAGTCTTAGATTATCTATCACTCTAATCAGCTCAGTAAATCTGATTATGCATCTTTCAAATAAATAATGATGGGTTTTGCCCAAAGCTTTTACTGTTTTTCAGTCTGTATCTATCAGCTGAAATTTTACGTACACTCAACAATTGTTCTGTTGTTAGGAATTCTGTTACTACTGCAGTAACATTCATTTGAATGATAGGGATGTAAGAGATTCTTTGTTTCTCACACAGAGCAGTTAAAATCTGAGACAGCATTAGTGTAAAAAGTGTCATTATTATGAGAAGTTCTGTATCTGACTTTTAAATCTAGTTCTAAGTTAAAGTAACATCTCCAAATCTGATAAGACTATGGAAAAGAACTTCACTATCCTCACCTAAAAGTTATGTTTTTCACAAAAAAAAAAAAAAAGTTGCCTAAGCTAGAAAATAACTTAAAATCATGTTTTTTCCCCTCATTTTTTCAAAGTAAGAAGTTTGAGTTAATTCAGATTAAGCTGCTGCACCTGTAACTTCTGCTTATATCCAGAGATGAGATGTGTGGAATAATCTGCAGGGGTCTGTACACATCTGTACTTCAACATGATTATCAGTTCCTGAGCAGTTTATGAGCAACATCAGTGTGATGGTTTCAATTTTACATTCACACACAGAAGTATCTACCTTCCTGGTATTATTACCAAAGCACATCACCACAGAATTGGTGTTACTGGCACAGCAAAGACATACATTTTGTAATCTTATGTTTAGTAAGTGAAATAGAATTCATAGAATCATAGAATTATAGAATATCAGGTTGGAAAGGGCCTCAAGAATCATCTAGTCCAACCCTTTAAGGTAAAGAATACAGTTTAAATGAGATGGCACAGCACCCTGTCAAGCTGAACCTTAAAAATGTCTAAAGTTGAGGAGACCATCACTTCCCTTGGAAGACTATTCCAATGTCTAATTGTTCTCATGGTGAAAATTTTTATTATGGAGCCTAATAGAAATCTCCCCAGGAGCCACTTGTATCTATTACACCTTGTCTTATCCATGTGACTCTGTAAAAGGGGAGTCTTCATCTTCTTGGTAGTCACCCTTTATGCACTGGTACATGGTAATAAGGTTTCCCCTGAGCCTTCTTAAGGCTGAACAAACCTAGTTCTCTCAGCCTTTCTTCATATGGTAGGTCTTCTAGTTCTCTGATCATCCTCGTGGCCCTTCTCTGGACCCTTTCCTGCCTGTCTACATCTTTTTTGTACAGAGGGGACAAAAACTGAACACAGTACTCAAGGTGTGGTCTGACTGGCATTGAGCAGAGTGGTGTGATGACTTCTTTATCTCTGCTGGTGATGCCCTTGTCAGTGCAGCCCAGTATCTTGTTTGCTTTCTTTGCTGCTGCAGTGCACTATTCACTCATGTTGAGACTGCTGTCCACCAAGACCCCTAAGTCCCTCTCTACAGGGTTGCTCTCCAGCCAGGTTGATCCCAGTTTGAGATGCATTCATGGGTTGCCTGTTCCCAGGTGCAAGACCTTACACTTGTCCCCACTGAACTTCATAAGGTTCCTGCTAGCCCACCCTCCAGCCTGTCCAGGTCTTCCTAGAGGGTGGCTCTCTGTTTTGGAAGTGTCAACTTCACCACACATTTAGGTGTCACCCGCAAACTTCATCAGGGTTCTCTTGATCCCAGCATCCAGAACATTTATGAAGATTCATCCTTTATCGATGTAGAGCTTGACCTCAAAACACCATAAGCTCCTAAACTTTTCAGCTCTGCACATATTTATGCAGTACCTGATTCAGGGGACAGGGGAGTAGAAGGATGTCATGGTTTAACCCCAGTCAGCAGCTAAGCATCCGGCAGCTGCTTACTCACTCCTCCTCCCTCCCAGTGGGATGGGGAGAAGAATCAGAAAAAAAACAGTAAAAGTCATGGGTCGAGATAAGAACAGATTAATAACTACACTAAAATACAATATAATATTTACAGTAATAATAAAATATGGTTATAATTATAATGAAAAGAAATTATAATGAAGAGAGATAAACAAAAATAATTTAAAGTGATGCACATTGCAATTGCTTACCACCTGCTGACTAATGCTTGAGCAGTGACCCCCCCCGCCCAGACAACTCCTCCTGATTAATATATTAACCACGATGTTCTACGGTCTAGAATGTCCCTTTAGGTAGTTTGAGTCAACTGCCCTGTCCATGCTCCTTCCCAGCTTATGGGACACCTGAACACCAACAAAAAATGGAAAACTGAAAATTTCTTTATTTCCTAGCAAGAACTGAAAACATCTATATATTATCAATGTTCTTCTCATACCCATTGTTCCACTGAATCCAAAATGCGGCATTATTCTAGCTACTAAAAAGGAAGATTAGCTTTAACCAGCCAAAACTAGGATGGAAAAGAATCCATTGCCATGAAGATCAAAGCAAAAGTGAGAGTAAAAGAGTTGTGAGAATGTCATGTATGACGGACATTGAGGAAATGGTTTGAAATACAAAAAGTTTTAGGTTTATACCTAGATCTCAAGAGCCATCACAGAACAATTAAAAGCCAACCAGGAGATCAGGCCCAGTCAGCATGGATTCCTGAGGGGCAGATCCTGCTTGACAAATCTCATCTCCTTCTATAATAAGGTGACCTGTTTAGCGGATAAGGGAAAGGCTGTC
>NW_009735884.1:29393-41906 GCF_000703405.1 Apaloderma vittatum | reverse complement strand
TAAACCCAGGACATCCTCTGATAACCTGAACTGTGACTAGCTCCTCAAAATTGCCCTCAAGTGCTGTAACTTGATTTTTGCCCCCAAATCTTCCAGCCTCAAAACCTAGCTGCAGTTTCATGTGCTTTACACCAACACTTCAGGCTGTGTAGCCTAAGCCCAGCTGAGCCTGGTCCCTAGAAGGCTTCACAGATGTGCCTGAAGCTGAACACAGCAAAACCACAGCTAAGAGCTATCTTCCCTGCTTCTGTGGACTCTTTTTATCTTTTTTTTTTTAAAAATCTCAGGGCAGCAGATGAGACACATTGACCTGGGGCCATCCCTGTGCACACAGGCATGTCCTCAGCACGCAAGTGACAGGACAGGGAGCACCTGATCCCATCATCACATTGGGTTGAGCCAGCTGTCCCTGGGATCACTCAAGCAGGAGCCGTGGAAAAAGGCAGAGGCACAGCAAATACACAACGTACAGGCGTGACAGCGGGGGAATGAAGCGTGTAGGGTCGCATCAGCACGCCCTCGAGCACCATGCATGGTCTGCAAGCCCATCTGCAGGAGGGAAAGGCAGGCAGCACCTCCCAGCTGGGCACTGATGCTGGGAGCCAGCAGCACATCCAGCAGTGCTAACCCTGAACACCTTTATCCTCAGGCTGTGACATCAGGCACTGCCACACTGCCCCATGAGCCTTCCCTGGAAATTCTTCCCAGCAGCCTGTTCGCCCCAGAGAGACAAATCACAGCCTCCACAGATTTAGTCCTTGCTCTGGTTTGGCCATCCTTGGGTGCTCCCTGCTTTCAGCAAGGCCTTTTAAGCTGTCAAGTCCCAGCCCTTTAGCAGAACAGCAGAGCGATGCAAGACATAAAGGTCAAAGCAAGCCAAGAAACGTGGCATTTTACAAGAGGCTGAAGGAGCCCAGCCAGGTCCAGACCCTCCTCGTAATCTGGGGAGTCAACACCCAGATCCTCAGTACCGACTTACTGAAGGGCTTTCCTACCCCCTGTTAAAACACATAGCACGAGCCTGCTGAGGATTGTTCCAGAGACCCTCAAAGACTGGGAGCCAATGAGCAAATGCTGGAGAGTACAGCTCAAAAAACTTTGTAAAATTTATCACCCTACAATGGTCGAACTGAAGACATTTCGATACATCCAGCAGAGAATCCAGAACACTTGCCAGGGTGGCATCTACTCGGGCATCCACAGTGGGGTGGAACTAGCAGTAAGAATAAGCTGCTGTACAGAGGGTGACACATCACTGCTCACGAGCCAGATCATAGAATGATTTGGGTTGGAAGGGACCTTAAAGGTCGTCTAGTTCCAACCCCAAGTGGAAGGGACCACCTTCCACTAGAGTAGGTTGCTCAAAGCCCCATCCAACCAGGTGCATGAAGCTTCTCAGCAAACGGAAGAGGACCAGGATTCCTAAATGAGCAGGGCGAGTATGTGGACACAGACATGCTGGGAAGAGTTATCCAAATACACACAAACACAAACTTTGAAGCTGTGGGCACAGAGACAGAGGAGACAGGCACCATTATCATGCTCACAAGGTACCTGTGGGTATCCCAGCAGCAACCACAGCTTTGCATCCTGATCACTGTCACTCTTATGCAACATCTATTGTTATACGGGCTTTCCTGAAAATCAAGGTGTTTTCTCTCTGAGTATGCAGAAAAGTTTCTCCACGGTCTGACAGCAACAGAAAATATCAGAGAGCTCCTAAAGTTTTAAACCATATGTTGATTCACAGTGAAATTACCACTAAATCTGAAGATCTTTACAAGCTTTTTGCCTTCAATAAACTTCCTTTTGTTATCAAAGTCCGACAAGTAAATTTTGCCACCTAAATCTGAGGAGCTAAGAGAAATTGTTAACAACTGATGGTGGAAAATCTTGATATAGTCTGCCACTGACTTCTGGGCACCCCCTTCTTTAGAAAACAATTCTCTGCAGAGGTCTGTTGTGGGCTGATCTGTCTGCAAAGCCCTGGAAATGAGGGCAGATCTAGTGAGACTTGTAAAGTTATTGTGTTCACACCTCACATATATGTCTGCAAACATATCTATACTTATTCAAAGGGAAGAGCTAATGCCACAGTGCCACAGACACCCCATTCTTCAGAAAGACATCTCTTTTTTTTAAAGACAGCTATGAAGCATCTTCCTCTCCGAACTACACAACATGAAAACATTGAGAAAGCAAAAGACAACCTCTTAAAAAGCTGATGGGATGTAGATCCTGGTGAGCAAAGCCAAGGGAGTGCAGCTCTCTCACAGCCTGAATGATCATCCTCAGAGCATCTTTGTAAGACATTTGGTCCTCTGGTTCCTGCAGATGTTCTTCAAGGTTTTTCTCCCAGAGGGGGAAGCACAAATACGTGTAGCCTCTTGCCTTCTCGGACCGGAAGAGCTTCAGTAGATGTTCATAGTCATCACCTTGTTCCAAGAACATTTTCTCTTTGTCACCCTCTGTACAGCAGCTTATTCTTACTGCTAATTCCACCCCACCGTGGATGCCCAAGTAGATGCCACCCTGGCAAGCGTTCTGGATTCTCTGCTGGATGTATCGAAATGTCTTCAGTTTGCCCATTGTAGAGTGATAAATTTTACAAAGTTTTTTGAGCTGGACTCTCCAGCATTTGCTCATTGGCTCCCAGTCTTTGAGGGTCTCTGGAACAATCCTGGCATTATACTAGTGAAGAAGACATGCCATGTTATGAGCAAGGTTCTACTCGCAAGGTTCTATTTGCAAATAAGGTTCCCAGCATCAGTCCTTGCTCCTTTTTCACGCAACAGCTTTGCTATATTGTAGTCATTTTTCTCTATGGGCGTCACCAGTGCCATGTTCTCCTCCTCATCTGCATCGTCAATATCTATTTCACTCTTTTTCAGTAAAGCTTTCACCAAATCTGGGTCCTGTATTTCAACAGCTAGGATGAGGGCAGCTTCCCCACCTTCACCTCTGCTGTTCACATCCACACCCTTGTCCAGAAGGAAATGCCTTATGGAAGCACAACCAGCCTCCCTGAGGGCATGGATCAAGGCATTCCTATCTTTGTTGTCACAAATGCTCAGGCCAGCCTCCATCTCTTGGACAAGAGTTTTCACAATGGAGAAGTAGCCCCTCCTACAAGTGCTGTTGCCCCTCCTTTATGCAATTTTGCTTTCTACTGGCTAACCATCCTCCTCAAATTCACACTTGCTCCTTTGCTATAGAGGGACCTCAGGGCTCCTTTGTTATAGAGGGACACCATGCAGCCTCTCCAAAAGCTGTGAAGCTATTGTAGTCAGGGTGATCAATATATAACCCATGACTGAGGAGGAGCGCCAGTACGTCCACGTCTCCCACGATCGCTGCCTCAGGAAACATGGTGCCACCATTACCCTTCCTGGCACGTGGGCAAGCACCCTCATCCAGCAGAAGCCGGGCCAGACCCTCCTTGTTAGCTCACCCAGCACTCTGCAGTGGTGTCCAGCCACTCCCTGCTTTGGACTTCACATCTGCCCCTTTCTCCAGCAACTCCAGCACATCTTTGCTATTACTGGTCCTCACAGCAACATTGAGCTTGGAGGCAAGGCCTTCTGCTGTCCCCGTGTTGGAAGGGACAGGTGCCTGCTGCTGGCTCTGGGCTCCGTGACAGTCAGAGGGAGGGCTCTGTACTGCTGGTGTTCCTCACCTGAAATCCTACCACAGGAATTCACACATTATGGAACCCAGGATGCTCTTGCTATAATCGTTATCTCAGCCTGATTACAGGTTACCTAATAAGCCAACCCTTAGCGACGTTTTCAGGGGGAGAATGCAGCAGGCAGACAGCGACGAGCGTTCCTCTCCAGTTTTGGATGACAATCCCTGATCTGATACCTGGAATAACACAGAAAGCCGACCTTAATCCCTCCTGCTTCCATGGGCAATTAGGAGGCCTTACCTGACCGGAAGCCTTTCCTAGCTTTCCACGACATTAAGAGGTTAATCAGGTAGGACTTGATCTATCTATATCTGTCTAGTATCTAGAAAAGCTGGAACTCCAATACCCATTTTCCTGACTGCAAAGGCTGGCTCGAGCAAGCAGAGCTTTCAGGAGCCACTGTCTGGCAAGCTGAGCTGGAAATAAATCATCTAAACAAATCAGAAAAAGGACAGGGGAGCCCTAAAGGGGTGCGTGGATGCGGTCCCACATATGTTTTCCATGCATATGCCCATCCTTAGCTACTCCTGCAGTGGTTGCTCACACCTGCATGCCAGCTTTCACAAACACTCTGTCTTTGCAGGAGTCGCATCTTTGTACCTGAGCGGCACATTGAGCATCCCGCTTCCTACAGGCTGCAGCACATCCTCAAGGTCTGGGAACATCCCACAGCCTCTGGATGGAATTCCACGGAGTTTGTGTTGCCACAGGAGACTTCTACACAGCGCTGCAGGGACAGATTGTGAAATTTCAGGGAGTAATCTCGTATCTCTCTCAATATCCCAAGATGTTTTATTCTCAGAAGTCTGCTGGGCTCGGCAGCACCTCTCCCAGTTCAACCAGAGCTGAGGCTCTAGCTGCCAGTGTTTAACTACCCGTTTGCAGGCTGGAAAAGAGACAAGCAAGCAGAGAAATAGCACATCGCAAGCTCAGAGCCAACAATACAGACATCAAAAAAATTCAACGTTAACAATACATAGCAACACCCAGCCACCCGAGTACAAAAGCCTTCTTCAGCTTGCTGATTTAATTAAAGTAGTTTATTATCTTATGGTGGGAAAATTAAAAACCCAAGGCTGGTAGGATACCGGGAACCAGGAGCCAGCAGGGTTCTGGCAGAAGTATCCTGTGCCTGTGCCCCAGCAATGAAGGATTTACTGGTAACGTTTTCCCTATTTCATCCCTGAGCCAAATTTCTTTCCATAAATCTAAACCCTTAATCCTTATGATAGGCAGTTTACAGGAAACAGAAGAGCCTCAAAGGTTTTCTAAAGCATGAGAGTCTCAGAGCTCCTCTCCGCATCCATTCCCGTAGCCTCTGTAGTTCCTGCTGTGTTTGCACTTCTGCAGAGTCTATTTTCCCCATGCACACTGGGACCCAGGAGATGAGCTGCTGAGACACAGTCAGCAGGCGAATTAAAAGCACAATTAAGCAAATCTTCCTTTTCCTCCATCCTAATGGACCCACACCCACTTTGCAAGCCTTCCCCTGAGATAACATCTCCAAGCACCCAGGCCCTGACCGCCAGACACAAATAAAACAAAAGCTAAAAAGTGGCAACAAAACTGCTCAACAAGTCAAAATAATTTTAAAAGCAGCTATGTATAGTAGGATAGCTTTTTTTTCCTCTTCATGTTTCCTGCACTAGCTTCCTTATTATATTTCCAAATAGGAGTATGCCAGGGATCATATGCTTGGCCGCGCTGATGTGACTTTCGGTGCTGGAACGCAGCCCTGGAAAACAGCACGCAGAAGGACTCGATTTAAACATTGCCAGGTGATGCTGTCCACACAGGAGCATCGACCGCATTTCACATCACCGTGATCTTTACCAAATGATCTGTCAGCTTTTTAGAGCACTGCTCAATTCCTCCTCGTCAAACTAAAACAAAAAAAAACCCAGCACAGCTATCAGCAGGAGTGGGCTGGGACGAAGAGGTGAGGGAAACAGGCAGGCAGGGACCTCAATGAGCAGGGCACCATGTCGCAGTCCCCTGGAAAAAGAGAGCAGAGCAGGTTCATCAAAAGCATCGCAGAACAGGTCAGGCAAGAAGCCAGGCTGAGGACTTGAGCTTAAATGCATTTCTCAAGCAGCAGAGGTGGTTCCTCAGCAGCGTTTCTCCCAGCTGTTTCTCATCCCCAGCTTCTCCGCTCAGGCTGAGCCCGGGTTGCAGCTGAATCATGTCAGAGCTGCCCCCCCAGATCCAGGGAGGCAGGAGGGCTGTAGGACACCAGCAGCGTGAGAAAGTGTGAATATTATCATTAATTTTTTATCAGTTCCCGAGGCAGCCTGGAGGTGAGGATCCTTGCACACAGCTGGACCAGGCTGGCAACCTCGGCATTTAGCTGCATCTGCAGTGAGAGGGACGTGAGCCGTATGGAAAAGCATCACATGTGATTTTTTTTTTTTGGCACTTTATTCAGGCTGAGGCGGCGAAGTGGAAGCCGCAGAGCGGGAAGCGTCGCGATACAGCTGCTCCCTTCCCCGCCGGCTGGCAGAACCCTGGGACATGCCGGGTAAGGTGTTTGAAATGGCTCAACACGGCCCCTTTGCCAGGGAGCTTGCTTCAGATCTGCATTTTAACAGCATTTTATAGCATTTATTTGCAGACTGTCTTTAAAAAAAAAAACAAACTAAAAAATAACGTGGGTGTGCACACATGCACATACGAATTTGCCTGCGTAAGTGTGGTGTTATGGATGAGTACTCACTGCCTTACACACACCTGTATGTGCACACCCACCTGCCCAAATACACATCTTTGCACACACATATACGTGCCCTAAGGCCACCCTGAAGACTCCTTGGTCCTGCTAGTATGGGGAACCTCGGCTGTGAGAGGAGATGGGATAGCTGAGAAACAACACCACCCCACCGATCCGCTGCTGGGAACATGCTGGGTCACAGAGCAGAGTGAAAAATGGTTTTTTCCACCAAATAAATCTACCCCCCCCACCATCCCGACTCATGGAAACCTGGCCTAGGAGCAAGTATGTGTTGTGCCTGCAGAGAAAGCACCAGTCCCTACATTTACTCCCCGGAGCTCAAATCTTCTCCGCTGCTTCCAAATTCGCAGCCTCCACCCTGGGAAACTTGGGTCGTGGTTTGTTGGAAGTTTGTTGCAGCGTGGCCAGAGGCGGTCACGGGAAGCTTCGGTTCCTCGTTCTCAATGTGGTTTTGTGGGTTGAGTTGTGTTTTCTATATCCTCTCCCACCAGGCTTTAAAAGGTTTTATTCTATCACCACTGGCTTTTGCCAGCGGATGCGCTTGGATGCAAGACGTGGTCTTATTGACCAAGTTTCCTCTTTGGGAAGTTTTTTCTTGAAATTACACTGCAAGTGGGATACTCTCAGGACCAGCTGTGAAGCTGGAGGGCTGCTGCTGAGGAGAGGATCCAAGGTGCACCAAGAGGAGATGTAGCCCCGAGTTTCCTTCTAAAGAAAGCTCAAAAAGATTTACATTCTATGGTTTTCTTACTTTTTTTTTTTTGTTGGCCAATTTAAGTATCTTTTAAATGGAAAATCAGTGTCAAATTAAGTTCAAGGTGTACAAGACAAAAAGTTCTTTTTTTTTCAGATGGAAACTGCTTAAAGCCAAAATAATGTTTTTTATTATCTCCTTCTAGACTGTTTTACTGCTCTCGCTGAGTCCATGCCAGATAATTTAAATACCTCCTGGACACCCCTCAGCTAATTTGTTCCCTCTGACGTGCCCTAAGATCAGGTATAGGCACAGACTTCTGCGATTCCGATCCACCTGTCTCGTAAGACAAGGCCACACTTAATGAAGTAGTGAATAAAAGGCAAAGGGAAGTTTAAGCCGTCTTCCTCCAGGTATGTGGGTGACAACTGTAGGGAACAGGGCTGGAGATGGCATATTTAACAGTGACCGATGATGCCTCAATCTTCAGCTGAATGTGACACTGAAGCACAAGCTTTAGAATTGTTTAGATAAATCTAAACCCTGCTTAATTTAAATTTTTTAAACTAGTACAATTTATTGATTTATTTATAAAACTTGAATATTTTTACTTCTTCCTTCATCTGGTTAGAAATCCGCAAACTTAAGCACAAGCACTTTTAATATTGTATTTAAAGGGGATACAAGGTGGTGGTACAGACACAACTGCTGGTAAAAGGCTTTTTAATGGCAGAGGCTGGTTTGTGCTAATAGAAATACCTTGGGACCTAAATGCTCCTGAGTTACAGTCACCTGCGATAACTCCTCCTCGGTGGTCCACTCGTGCTCTCCTCAGCTGATGTAGGCCAGTTCATTTTTGGCTTCTGAACCACACAATAAATAAGCAAACAAATAAATGCCGCTTGAACCATCCAGCACAAGCTGCTTTCTTTGTTTTGCGAGTCATCCAGAATTAGAATGTAAAAATTAATTGAAAGCCAACAATGACAACAAAAAAAACCCCTCGAAACCAAAACCACGTTGTCACAGTATTTTCTTCTTTACATTTTATTGTATGCTGATTGTATTAGGCAGTGAGAACGGACCATCGTGGATCGTTCACTTCAGCAACACGAAGAAGGTGGTTCCAGTTGGAAAAACAAGTTAGAAAGCAGCTAAAATCTCCCTTCCTACCTGTCTCAGTAGGAAACGGCGCTGGTGGGACATTCCCTGTGACCCAAAGGGGACCCACAGCACGCCGGGCTGGCTGCAGGACCCGGGAGTCCCTGCCTAGGGGGGATTTCTGAAAGCTCACCCCACAGATCTGATCTGGTGAAACATCCTGCTGACCTCCCCCGCCTTGAGACACCGAATTCACGGCACACGTTGCCGTTTCGCCCAGCTCCCTGGGTTTCTCCCGAAGCGCTGTTGCTGCGGACTGGTTTCACCAGCCAAGAGAACACCAAATGCAATTTTACATGGAGGGAAAGCCCCAGGTTTCCTTTTTCCATGTGTAAAAATAAAAAAAAAAAAGTTGTTGATAGGATCACTCACCGAAGCGCCTGTTTTACATCACTATTCTCTGTCAGGGACAAGCCACTCGTCTACGGGCCAAGATGCCATCCATGTCTTTTAAGGGGAGAAAGGAAACAGCGTGGACTGGCAAAGCATCCTTTTGCTGCCATCCGCAGTCCTCTGAGCTCACCGAAACCTGTCACCTCAGACCCCTGTGGCAGCTCTCGCTGCTGCTATTCGCGTACCTTGCTCCGCAGTCACGTTACAGATCCGTCCGGTCATCTCTCTTAAGTTATTACACAGAAAAGGCAGGAGGCATGCTAAGTGCTACAACATCTAAAATAATTTAATTTACAAGCTCCTCAGAGAAAGGGACGTGCATATGCTTTCAGCAGTGCTCTTCTAATAAATACATATAGAAAATAATAATAACTATAAAATAAATAACAGTAACAGTATACATGTGGCCTAAGATTATGTACAATCTAAAGGTCACGTAGCTTAAGCGAGGGATAAAAATGTCACTGCTGTGCTGGAAGAAGGCGTAAATCTTCGATGCAGAGCATGCGTAGGAAACGGCAGAAGAAGGATCTCAGAATCAGGAGAAGGCAGGCGCAGGGTCTCTTCCGGCTGAAAATGCCACATCTTTGGACTTTTATTCTGGCCATTCCCTCACTGGAAAAGCCCCATGGGCAGGTCCGTGGCAGTTGCCCCAGGCACTGCAGGGTCCCGAGAGCGGGCGGGAGCTCTGTGGTTACGGACGCTCGGGGGAATCCCATCTCTTTCTCCCAGCTTCACAACTTAAATCCAATTTCCTTCTGTTTCTGCGGTGGTTGCAGGTCTCCGACCGTGTTGCAAGGGGAGGTTTGGGGTTCCCATCGGCTCCGCACCTCTGGGAAGAAAGGACCTCTCTTCCCAGCAGCTCAGTTGGAAGCGGGAAGCGCTTGAGCTCCTGGGGATCCTGTTAAAGTGCCAGGACTTCAGGCAAAACCTCGCCGCACAGACCTCAGCCCTGGTAAATGTTCTCTCAACCTCTGCCTGGTCCCCCGGCTCATCCTCCCACGACAAATTCGGGCTGGGGTCAGGTATGCGACCGCTTGCTGATGCCACGGCTGGTGGCCTGCTTGGTCATGTCCTGGTAGGAGGCAGACTTCAGGAACCTGGGGTAGGAGTCCTTCTCCATCAAGGTGCGGGTCTTGGCTTGGGCTTCATTGAAGCAAGCAGAGGTAGCACCGGAGAGGTTCTTCCGGGTGATCTCCCTGGTTTCATGGTCAATATTCACCTGCAAGGAAGCAGCATCCACAAAGATTAACTCATTGCTAACTCCCCTCCCACGGGGGGAGGAAAACTGTTTCCTTCATCTTCAGATGAAGATACTTGCAAGCCTTTATATCCCTTCATGCTGGTAGACCATGAGAGGTTGAAATGAAATCTCTCATGAACAAGAGCACATCTTTCTTCCCACTTGAATAAAAGGCACCTGGATATTTTGTTCTTTTCCTACCCTATTTGATACCACAGGACAGAGGCAGAAAATGCTCTCACCTCCCTAGGTGCCTCACTTTGGACAAACTCCTCGAAGATCCTGTTGGCCTTGGAGGCCAGCTTGGTTTTTGACCGGGTCTTTTTGAAGTCCTCGCACGCCAGCCAGAAATCAAGGTTCTCCTCACTGAACTCTGTCTTCAGGAAAGTGTGGAAGGCTGTGACCCCACCTGAGGAGGGAAGAGAAGAGCAGTTAATGGGGTAGAAGAGGGGGAGGAAGAGGAGGTTATCTGCCAGACATGCTGCTGCCTGCAGGCATCACCCTGGGAGCTCAGACTATAACATCTGGAGATTTCCTTTCCCTCCAGGCAAATTCCACCCTCTGAGACGCTGCTAATTGGCCTCTAGACTCCAATAAAATCCTTTCCCACAGACAAGTAATCCTCTAGTTTTATTTATCTGACCTTTCTGTAATGAGGCTTCAGAGTATTTTCTTTACAGCTTCGGAAAAGAGCTAATTCTACCTAAGGAGAAATCTACTGACGTATAAGTACGCCTGCAGGAATGGAGAAGCGATGGCTTTATTTTTATTTCTCAGCTGAAATCTAGGGGGAATGAGATGCTGAGCAGTATGGGAGAGAAATTGCAGCAAGGATTTCAGAGCCAGGCGGAGGGATGTATTGAGTTACAAAGCCGGAGATGCTTGTTAGCCATCACAGCACGTGAGAAAGGCTGGAAAAAAAGAAAAAAAAATATGCCTAGCCCCAAACCGGCACTATGGACAGACTATCTGCTGCTGTGGAAGAACTTTTAAGGTAGACAACCACTTTTGTATTCAGATTTGGCATTTCTACCATTGTGAACCTGTTGTGAAGTTCCGCGTAAGGGGAGGGTTACATATGGGACTCAAAAGGAGGTACTGCCTGCGTGGGGGAGAGGGGGACAGCACCTTACAGGAACCCTGCTCTCGTGTATAGCAAATATCAGAGGGGGAAACAGCCACGTGTAATTTGAAAAAGCAGCTGAATTCCTTCTCCCTGCAGAGGAACCATCCCCAGAGGCACAGGACAGGCAGACGGAGGGTGCCAAAGCAGTTTTCTAAGCACCAGAAGCCTGTGGGGAGGTGGCTGCATTGCAGTGCGAAGGATATCGAGAGCAGACGCACTGCCTTCTCCTGAGCACGGAGACAGGGACAGTCAGGGCATGGCACGCTATTCCTCTGAAGGACCATGGCACATGAGATGCCCACTCCTCCTGCCCCAAGGCAGCAGCAGGTGCCCCTCAAAAAAGCCAGAAGAGGGTACAGCTCCACAAGCCAGGCAACAAAGCCCATGAATCATCTCTCCCAGGGCAGGAAGGATGCCTCTTTCTAAATCCTAAACCATCTAATTTGAGAAGAAGACAAGATTTCCTTGCTGCAGGCACACAGCCACCCCCTCGCTCACTGGAAGCATGCTTGTCCCACGCGCTCTCACCAAGACAGGAAAAGAAGGTCCTACTCACTTTTACTCTTGAGGAGCTGGTCGAAGGACTCCCTCCATTCAAGTACCTCTTGTGAGGAGTCTCTGGAAAAGACAAAAGGACATAAGGCTTGCTGTCCCGCTAACAGTGCTTCTCCTGCCCCATGATGAAGAATGGCAGCGCTTCAGTCAAGCGGCCCCCTTAATGGGAGACAGTGTGAGAAGGGAGGTAGCGGCATTCGATAGGAAAACAAAGTGAGATCCCAGTATTCATTACCTGTGAGCTCTCTTTCCTTTCTCCCTTTCTTTTACCTTCCCCGACGGCTCACCAGATCTCAGCTCCATAGTGCAGCTTTGTCTGGGTAGCTTTTCTCAAGGATACTCAGAAGAGCCCTTTTCTGCTGTCTCCTCTGAAAGGAGACACCCTGCTTTCAAGCAGCAATATTTAGTATTTTCCTTTTAATGCTGCCTGCATTCCCCACAGGTCCCAGGCACCGGTCTGAGACACCGGGATCCGTGGCAGCCCTCTGGGTTTCTTGCCTATTGCCACGTCCCTGTTCTCTTATGCCTAACGCCAGAGCATCAGTTCCACCCACACCCCCCCTGCCTGATTTTATAACTGGTGGAGCTGGGAAGCGATCCGCCTTCCCTGCCCGCCGGGGTGGGACCGTGGGGAGGGCGTTCTGCATTCTGCCCTTTCTGCAGCGCAGATGGGCAGGAGCATCTTCCAGGACAGCCTGGTCCCCGTGGACCCGTCCCGGGCTGAACCTGGGACATGGCACCGCTTGGCTTTTACCTCCGCCTGGAACCCAGCTGCAGCTTGCTGGGGGTCCCGGTCCTGTGTCCCAGTTCTGGTTTATGAAGCAGGATCCCTAAGCGGCTCTTCAGATCTTTGGCTCTGGAAAGCAGGCAGGAGAAGAGGTGGGATTGCTGAACACCCGAACGGCTGCCGCCACACACACATACA
>NW_009735884.1:29136-29362 GCF_000703405.1 Apaloderma vittatum | reverse complement strand
CCTCGCAGGGGCGGCCCCCCACGGACCCGACACAGCCCGGAGGGGCAGCCCTTGCTTCTCAGTTTCAGCTGCTTCTTTGCCTTCTGATGTATGAAATAAACGCTCTCCACAACGGCTTTTTCGGCTGCCTGGCAACGGCGCTTGGCAGCGCATTAAGCCCAGGGGGCTGTTTCTTCCTGCTCACTTCCCAGGTAGAGCACCGCATGCATTTATAAAGCTTTTCCCT
>NW_009735884.1:28131-28691 GCF_000703405.1 Apaloderma vittatum | reverse complement strand
CTCCTGTCCCCTGGGTTCCCCCTGCAGCGAAGCAGCGGGCAGCCCCCCTGCTATTTGTGCGTTCAGGCATCCCAAGGCGCTCGCACAAAAATAAGTGTTTAAATGTCAAGCCGGCAGCATGGGGCTTTGGAGCCATGTTTGGCAGGAGGAGCAACATGTCACTTAACAGTTTCAACCTTTCGACGGTTTTGACGAAAATAGTCCTGCCGCCGTCAATTTGAAGCGGAGACGGAGCCAGAGAAACAGCCCTCGTGTGTTTTTACGCCCGGACAGCCCTGTCCTCTCCCTCTGCATGTTCCACCTCTGTGTTCCCCTCCTGGGGAGCAGAACCGACGCAGCCCAAACAGACCACTCGGGGCCGTCCTTCACCGTGTGTTTTTCTTTGCGCTCTGCATCCCAATTTCTACCGAAACGTCACGGTCCAACCACTCCGACGTTAAGGGCATCTTTTTTTCCAGCTAAACCCTTTGCACCCCAGAACTGCGGCGTGGCGGAGCCCCTTACCTTTCCAGGCAAGTGATGGGGAGCGTGGCTAAGCCCCGGCACATGCTGAGAGCTGG
>NW_009735884.1:22718-28070 GCF_000703405.1 Apaloderma vittatum | reverse complement strand
GAGCAGCGGTGAGGAGAAGCGCTTTATATCAGGCGAGAGGCGGGAGAACCGGGAAGGGGGGGACCCAGCATCGCTCCAACCAACCAAAAGAGGCTCTGGCAGCGCCCAGCAGAGATAACAGCTTCAGCAGGTTTCTTTGGCGCTGTGAAGGGAAGGTGGGGGGGGTGGGGAGGAGTGGGTGGCCCAGGCTTGTCCTTGAGCATCACAGTCATAAGTGCTTCCTCGATAACAGGAAAAAACAGGCTCGTTTCCACCGACGCGCAGAGCCTGCTGAGTAACGGCCGGCAGGCGAGTACGCAGCTGGGGAAAGGGACAGGACAGACGCCGGAACGCACAGCAGTTCGTCAGCATCATCCTGCAGCCCGAGGACTTCTTTTCCCTGGGAGGTTTACGCAGTGGATGCCAGTCGCCGGCAGAATCGGGTTGTTTAGCTGATGCAAAACCTGGGGAGAAGGTTTGTGTTCCCCAGAGCAACACAATACATCCCCCTTGCACTGCAGAGCATAAGGGTGTAATGTTCACACATTCCCTCCTCAAATTACACCACCAGTGCACAGCTAGAATAAATAAGGACCAATGTCTGGCCCCATATGCTGGCAGAAGTTGCACTTCTTCATCAAAAATTCTCTGCTTGGATCCATGGTGAGAGAAGTGGAGGGGAGGGGATACACACAGCAAAGTCTGAGAAAAGGGTGAGAAACCTTCTGACAAAGGTGGATCCTAATAAGAACTGAAGATGGGAAGAAGAGACTAAAAGCAAGAGAGAGACTGGAAACTGGAATGGGAGGACTGAATCAGCAAAACAGAAGGATAAGGAGTTAAATTGGTGTCAGACACTGCACACCGGTGAACCCCGAGGTCTGGTACAACAAGCAGAGAGGTCCATGACAGTCCACAGATCCCCCATGCCAAGATCAGGCTCACGCAGGGTCCTGGAGAACTGCCCTCCCTGCCATTCCTCAGCTGCTGGCACCAGGAGGGAGCTTGGGCCATGATCTTAAAAGTCCCTGGCCGTGGCCTTGGCAGGGCAAAAGCAGGAACTGCCATCTCCACTCCTCATCCTCTTCCTTCCTTCCCGCTCGGTCCTTGCTATTACCAGCTCCACAGCCAGCGCAGAAGTTTTTCCAGACCTTAGGTTGTCTTCTACCCTTACTGCACTGATCATGCATGGGACATTGGTGGCAGATGAGCTGTGCCAGGGGAGGTGGCAGCATGCAGCTGTCTCAGACCCAGGTCGAGGAGAAATGCTCCTCTCGAGCTCCATTCGGGGAGCAGAAGCATGAGGAGATCAGGATGGGAGATTTTTCAGAGGAGCACCAGGCACCTCATCTCCCTTAGCTGCAATGGGGACTCCTGTCTTCCTCCCACCACTTAGAAAAATCCACTAAATTCTCTTACCCATGGCTGGCCAGAAAAGACACATGATTGGATTAATGACCAAACACGTATTTTTAGCTCCTGTCTCTAATGACAAGAGCAAACCTCTTTCTCAACAGCTCTGGTTTTGTTTTTTTTTTGTTTGGTTGTCTTTTTTTCCCTGTGTTGACTCAAACCCCATTTCCCACTCAAATAAACAAGTTTAATGCTTCTGGTTTAGCAGATATTCAGCTACAGGTAAATTTCGAGCTACTGAAAGCTGTTGGTCATGGCTTCCTTGTGCCTTAAAATCATGATTAGAGCTGTGATCCTTGCTATGGATTTAAGGAAAGAAGTGGAAGAGTAAGGGTAAGATGGTGGTAAGATTGCCTTTGCCTGTACGGATGCTAAGAAGGTCTGTGCATGCCCACGGTATGTTCATCACTTGATCTAACACAGGTTTTGGAAGCACTTGGCCACAGCAGCCTGGTTCTCCACCCCAGCTCACTGCCATGCTGGGAGCACGGCTGTCACAGCGGTAATTCTAAGCTGATATGGATACAAGCTCCTGGTACCCACAGAAGAGGACCACACCAGGGTATTTTGGCACCAGCCACACCCTTTGCACTGACCTCCCAGCCATAGCAGTTGGTCAACAACAAGAGCAATGGGTATGAGCTGGTAATGTCCCTTCTCCGTTACCTGCACCTCCACCTCCTCCCTGGATCTGTGCACAGATGCAGTGCTCAGCAATGCCCTGGTGGTATTTTGTCTCCTCATTTTGGGGTATACCTGGTGTTAAGCATGACCTCATCTGTGTCCAGCTCACGTGCTGCACCTGTTCTCTCACCTCCTGATTCAGAGAGTCACGGGATGCTCTGGTGATTCTCCCAGGTGTTTGAGTCATCCCCTGAGCAGGTTATGCTGAGAGGAGAACCTCCAGGAGGTTACAGACACACAGGAGAGATGACTTCTGACAGCAAATCCATGGTCCTCAAGACAGCCGCTGTGCTGGGAGGCACCTGCTTCTTGAAGCAGCTGGGGAAACACAACTGTGCGGCAGAACCACAGCTGGGACAGCAGTGACAGCCTGTGAGAGAGGAGCACGGGTGACTTGAGCCAGAGAAACTGTGCCTCTCTGCCTTGGTATTGCAGCCCGCTGGAACTTCCACTTCGCTTCAGTACCACGTGTGCAGGTCTGAGCCCAGGCACAGGAATGGGATCAGGCTGTTCCAGCGACGTCCTCCCCTCCAAGGCCAGGACAGGCCCTCCACTCGCTGCAGTGACAGCCTGTGAGAGAGGAGCACGGGTGACTTGAGCCAGAGAAACTGTGCCTCTCTGCCTTGGTATTGCAGCCCGCTGGAACTTCCACTTCGCTTCAGTACCACGTGTGCAGGTCTGAGCCCAGGCACAGGAATGGGATCAGGCTGTTCCAGCGACGTCCTCCCCTCCAAGGCCAGGACAGGCCCTCCACTCGCTCTGCCGTGGTCACTGGCCCCCTGCACAAGCCACTGACCAGAGGCTCTGCTCCCTTGGGGCAGCTTTTTTTAACTCTCCCCCACGACAGGGTGGGAGATGCTGTTCAAGGATAGGCAGCTCACCAGCGTGGGATGTGGTAGGTGCAATATTTTACAACACAGAGCTCTTCAGCAGGGTTATGCAATAGCCTCGGAGACCAACAACGTACGTGTACTCAGATGTCTTTATGCTACTCTATATCTAATTTAATTACGTGCTTCCTGTCTCATTTAGCTTAGCAGCCTGCCGCGGCTCCAGCTCAGTTGCTTGTATTATCAATCCTTGTTTTGGAACACAAAAAAACCTCATCTGTGTCGCAACGCCTGGGGCCACGCTCCCTTCCCATAACCGTGCTGCAGCATTGCCAGCACAAAACCCACCTCCCATCTGTGAGGACCAGTTCTCTCAGGGTTTTATTTCCACCAGGGAGGTCCTGGGAACCCAGGCAGGGTGCATGGCAGGGACGGGAATAACTCTGCGTGGTTGAGCTGGAAGATGCCTGGACGGTGGAGGCATCTGCGGTGGGAGTGCTGCGTTTGCAGGGATAGTGGCTTCCCCATTGGCAACAAAACACAAAACCTCTCAGCCCCAGGTATTGCTGCTGTCGTTTCTGTGCTAGTACCTGTGAAATGTCAGCAACCTTGAAAAAAATAAGAAAATAAAGATCTCAGCCCCAAAACAGCACAAATGAAGCAGGTAACAGGGAACCAAGCAGGGGCTGGTAATAGGGTTCAAAGCACCCTTGCACAGGTGCTCCAAAGCACAGCCAAGCTGTGAGGAGAGTTTCTGGTCCCAGTTATTTTATGCTTTTATGCGGTTTGAGTGGAATAAGAACAGGGGGATACAGAAATGGATGGAAGGGGAGGCATGGAGGAAGATCCAGGTGAGCCCTGCTGCCAGGGTCTTGCTGCTTCGCAGATGGTAGGCAGGCTTGCTGAGGAGCCTGACACTTGATTTCTTCTAAACTGATGGGAAACTGCAGAGATGGTGATAGGGGATGGTCAGACCTGAAGGCAGCACCAAACTCTCCCTGTGTTGCTTTAGCAGAGACTGCCAGAAACCCAGTGACTCCCCAGAGCTGCCTGCCTGAAATCAGGGAGATGCCGAAAGCAAAGGAGTAGAAGGGAGAGACTTAAAGGGCAAAGGAGTAGAAGGAAGAGACTTAAAGGCACTGCTTGTGCTGCACAGCCCCTTCTTCTGGGAGGAAGGGATAAGGAGAGATGTTTAAGGAGAGATGCAGGCAAAGGAGATGGGGAAAAGGGTGCTGGCAGGTGATCACCCATGGCAGGAGGTTGCTCCTGTGCAGGCAGCAGCAGACCCTCACCTGAACTCACAGGGTGTTTAATTGATCCCCCAAAAAAGCACATTCTGTGTTCACATGAAGCATGAGAGGAAATAGCTGTTCTGGAAAATTGTAGCAGTGCAGAAAGAGATCACTGAAATAAATAAATAAACAAAAGTCAGAATTACAAATGAGCTTTTTAAGGGGCAGCTGTTATCCACTTTGCTCACGTGCTCACTTTGCACAGCGCTGGAGCACATCTGCGTAGGGAGAGGTATCTGACAGCAGGTATTTTTAATATTCTTTTTCTGCTCCCAGTACCTGCTCTTTAAAGCCACTGCACAGCAAAAAAAAAAACAAAAAACCACAGTAAAAATGATGGCTAAATATATCCTAACTCAGAGGAGAGGCAGAGCAGCACTAATGGCAGATCCTTCCTCAGATGCATGCAAAATTGTTTTGGCTCAGAGACAGGCTTAGAGGGAAGAAACATCAGAGGAAAAGGAAAAACAATACAAGAAGGGAGAGGATAAACAATACAAGAGGGATAGGCAGGGGGGATGATAAATTCCATTGCACCCCTTTCTAGAGAAAAACAAGCTCGTTTAGGTTTTGCTTTTAAATGCAACCCTGTGCAGACTATATAGTAAACACTCACCTTTTTGGCAGGGTGTGGGCTTTGCGCCAGGCAAGGTCCATCCTCAGTGAGACCAGGAGGATCCAGGTCACTGCTCTCCTTCACTTGCCAGCACCTGCCCAGGAGATGCTCTGCTTGGCCTCAGCCCCTTCCCACTGAAACTCTTTTCCCCGGGTGGGCAGCAGCCCTGTGGGGTTGTCACAGCCCCACTCTGCAGCAGAATCGCCCACCATGCAATTTTCTGCTAACAGCCAAACTACCCCCACCCTAGCTGCCCTCACTCTGATCTCTGCCCCTACTAACACCTCCCCTTCCCTCTTTTAGTACCTGAGATTGCTTCCAGCTGCTGCCCGAGCCTTCCCCAGCAAACCCAGGCCCCTCCAAGCTCCCTAAACTTGCCAAGTTGCTCAGATTTCTCTGGCTCTCCCTGCCCATCCCTAGCTCACACATGCCCTAGTCCCCAGATGTGCTTTCCCTGCCTGCTCAGCCAGCCCTTGCCTTTCCCGTTCCTTACTTCTACACCCCCATCCCTGAACCCACCCCTCGCACCGTGCTTTGC
>NW_009735884.1:0-22706 GCF_000703405.1 Apaloderma vittatum | reverse complement strand
TGCTGACCTCTCCCAACTTTACCCCCCCAAGGATGGGTCGAGCCCAGACCCTGATGCGAGCTGCTCACTGGAGCTCGGAGCTGCTTTTCTTTGCTCTTCGTGGGCCAACCATGCTTGATCCATCCACACAGCTCTCTTTATGGGGAGATCTTGCCATGCATCCCCCACTGCCAGGGCTGGTACAGGGAGCAGACCCAGCACTTATTCTTCCACTTGGCAATAAGGCATGATGGAAAACACTCTGTGCTGCCTGCCTCCGTGGGCAGACACCAGCAGCCCCTCACTGCGGGGAAGCTTTGCTGCAACCTTCTCCAAGAACAAGTGCTCCTGACACTGCTGACACTCAGGTCCTTGGTTTGGGCGTTTGAGGTGGGCAATCCACCACAGGCAGCATCAGGGTGTACCCAGAAAAGGCCAGCACCACACTGGTGGAAGGCTCTTCAGATTTACTTCCCTTGTAGTCTCCTAGATCCTATCGACGATGTTTCTCACTCATCTCCCCAAACTGTGCTTCCAGGGAGACTGGATCTAAATTGCTTCAACCGAGGAGACTGCTTAGGGTTAGCACATCCCTTTGCTGCCCCATCCAGCATGTCTGCACCAGTGAAACCAGCATACAGAAGGATTGAGGGCAGGGTCCAAGAAGGCATGAGCTTCTCCCATCCTTTCCCTCCCCAGCAGTCCTGGTAGGAGACACCCCTCTGTCCCCAGGCTTGCAGTTCCCACTTTCCAGGTAGGAAAACATGCTCGACTCACACCTTTTCAGACACTCAGGCAGAGAGCAAGTAGTTCTCAGGCTGTTTATTACGTCCTCACGGTCTCTATACAGTACAGGTGAGTAACACTTCACAATGTGGTGACATGGCACGGGGGATATCGTCACCGGTCGGACATCTGGTAAGGCTGAGGAGCTTCTCCAGCCTCATGGGGGAAGGCGAGCCTAGAAGCTAATGCAGAGGGAAGGTCAAACCGAAGTCAAGCCCTTCCTCTGAATGGGAAGGAATCAGACCAAACAGCCCATGTGTCCTGCCCAAACAGCTCCTGCTGTTATCTACTAACACCAGCAGCACCCAGACACTGTGGAGGCAGTTACAGCATCAGGACCTAATTGAAATAAAAATGTGCCATAGAGAAAAGCTTAGAAAACAGTTGCCTTTCTTCCCAGGTATCCGGTTACTCATTTCTCAGTTCAGTCGGTACAGTAATGCCCTCATAAATCTCTTCTGAGCCACCCTCAAGGCCCCTTCCTCCTGGTGGGACTCTGCCATCCCACCAGAGATGGAGGTTCCAGAGAGCTTAAAGAAAAATCTAACTCCTGTGGGTCTCATTTGGGTTGCTTGCAGAGGAGGAGAGAGAGAGAGATTCTAGGAGGACGAGATACTTGAGTCATGGTTTTTAAGGAAGGGGGATCTACCCCAGGGAGTATTTGTACCCTGCTCTCTTCATTACCAGCAATCCCGCAAGGAGTGCGTAAGTAAACACAAGATGCCTCCTTCCCCTCATTGCTTTTTAGCTGATGACTGCAGGCACTGATAGAGCAACATGAAGACACACCTCTTCGGATAACACGGTTATCTACGCTGTAAATGCAAAGCTGAGCAGCTCCTCATCCGTCACGTTTTGGATTCAGCCTGGGGCACGCAGCACATGATGCAAGCTGGGAGTTGCGGGGCTGCTGGAAACACACAATTCACACCACGGCTGGTCCCCATACGTCCTGGCACACCAGGTCCCTCCAAAAGCAGGCACTGCCTTTTCTTCTGTGCCTCTTGGCCAGAAATGTTGTCTTTTTTCAGTAATAAGCTCATCTTTTGCCAACTCCCTCCCATGCACTCAGTTCCCTGCACTTTCAGTTGAGTTTACTGCAGCCTCGAATTCGAGATACATCCCTCCAGTAAAACCGAAAGGAGGAACAGAGCAGAACGATTGACTTGACTAAGCAAATACAACACACACCTCCCTTTATTTACACTCTTTATATATATGAGAAAGCCAAGGGGAAGCACAGCTGTGAGCCTGCCGAAGCAGCCGCTGCCTCCACGCAGCACAGCTGCCCTCTCAACTAGCCGGCCCCTGCCACAAGTGCAGCACACGGAGTGTGGATGGAACAAAATGACACAACGCTTGGGACAAGACAAGCCTCTGCAAAGCAACAAGGGGTGCATTGTAGAGAAAAGCATTCTGGTCTAGCAGCAAAATGTACTTTAATTCCAGTTCTCCAATACAACGCTTCGATGCAGGAGAAAACACAGTACCAAGGAAAAAGACAACAGCAGCAGCCGCAGGGATAAAAGATAATGCAGAAATTAAGTGAAGCGTTTTCTTCGTCCATAACGGGCAAGGTACTAGGAACTTTATAGCATCAGGAGGAGGCACACAGGAGAGAGATGGCAAGACCATAGACAAGTGTCTGGGGAAGTAAAAGGCAAAAAAAGAGAAGAGGGACAGATGAGTTCGGAAGGATTTCTAACAGGAGGACACGGCAGGAGGTTACGAGAGACCCAGGCTCAGATATCCGGGGACAACCAGTGCTGGTGGAGAGAAAGATTGGCATGGACAGGAGTGCTTCAGAGGAGAAATCGTAAGGAGGAGGAGGAAGAGGAAGAGGAGGGAAGACCACAAGAACAGGACTGAGAAGGAGGGAGGGGTTTGGAGGGAGAAGCAAGAGGCCCCCAGGGAGGGGAGAGCTTGCACTGGCGGGTAAGAGGCACTCCAGGACTGGCATGAGGTATGCTTTGCTATTGCTCTGAATGCTGTAAACATTTTGGGTTTGTGTCTATCAGTGAACATTCAGTTCAGTTTGATACATGTGCTCTTAGGGATAACTGGAAGCCTAGCAGAATTTTACATCTCTTATTACTAGTCAAACTCACACGTGAGGCAAACACAACACTGGCTAAAATTCTCATTTTATGTCATTTATGCCTAATTCTCCTAGTTTAACATGCACATCTATGTCTGAAAGAAGCTTCTCTAGTAGGAGACACTAAATAACATACTTGTGAAGTCACATGCACTCTCACCCACCCGCAGACACACGTACTTCTTCCCTCGCCTGCTTAGACTAAGTGAGACTCTGCCCATCACACCTTCCCAGAGTGGAGGGGAGGGACCCACCAGTACAGTAACAAGTCCAGTAAAGGTGATGGAAGTCATCCCAAACGTGGCTGACAGGCCAAAGCAGGAGAAAGGACACATGAAGCAGATTAGGGCTCTGCACCTGCTTCTGGAGTTGACACATGAAGCTTTATACAAAAGGGAAAGGCAGTTTGTAAACTCCTCTTCCCTTTTGCCATCAAAGGACTTGGGAGCTGACTGGATACGTGCCAGCAAGCACACAGACTAAAAAGAGCTGAGCAAACCAATTTTTTTTCCTCCTCTCTTCATGTGATGGCACACTCTGACATTACTTGAATCAGGAAGAAAATTTTGGAGGTGTGTGCTTGTGGAGAGGGGAAATGGGGTTTGTAAGTTATGAATATCCCTTTCACATCAGTAAGAGATGAATCAAAGACAGGGTATTTGTCCTTGATGGGGATTAGTCATCACTTGGTGCTTTCCAAAGCTTTGGCTCAGTCACTATTTCCTTAATCAGCCCCTGGTTTAAGGGGAAGATCTCTAAGATGCCTATTTTAATTCATTTCAGACTGACATTTGGCATAAAAGAAGCAGCTGGTGCCAATTTCTTGTTTAAAATAAAAATAAAAATTACTTTAAATAACTAGACTGCTTTCCTTCAAGAGAGATAAAACTGCAAAAGCAGCCACAAAAGTAAGTGTGATAGACTTGTATGCCCCAGACAATACTTCTGCTCCACTCTATGCTCTGGGATGTTTCCTGTGGAGGATATTTTCTAGCACCAATTGAATGGGCGAAACAATTACTTATCAGCCAGCATGAACACAGTTCCTGTCACCATTGCAGCAACGACATCTCTGAAGGTGTCTGCTCACAGCAATTCCCCAGGTCGGTGGAGGAGAGAGGGGACCTTGTTTTTTACAGGGCTTTGGCTACTTGGAGGATTTTCTGTGAGTTCTGGAACAGACTGAATGGATAACAGTACCGACGCTGGCAGAGCTTGCTGAGAGATGTTACCTCCTTCCTGGGCTTTCTGGAGGCCAGCTCTGAACAGAACCAGCCTTTATAGCCATCAGGGAAATCTGGGAATTGTCCTCCCTTCTGAGTTTCTCTTCCTCGTTCCTTGACACCAACATCTGCCTCCTGCCGTTTCCTCATCGCCCAGTTGTCTCTGCCACCGTCGCTCACGGGTGGCTGCGGGGCTGCTGAAGAGCCTTGTCTGGGAGGCATCCGCTGGCACTGGAGGTCAACAGCACCCAAGCCCACCCAGAAGGTGTATCAGTGGCTTTAAGAGAAATACCACAAGGCAGTTAACGTGGCCTTCTGCCTTCTCTTTAAAAGCAACGACTGCATAAGCTCGCTGCTGCCGTCTCTCACCTCCAGCACAGGGATGCTTTTTGCACGTGCAGTCTTGAGGAGGCTGAGATGGAGAAAGGAGGGCCAGATGAGGTGGCCTCCCTTCATCCCTTGCAACACAGCTTGTTTGACGCCACAGCATCGGGAAGCTGAGCCGTGATGCCGTGGCAGTTAGATCACCAGCCGCTGTGCCATTCTGCAGTCACAGTGACACTGGGTACAACTGGTACCACAGGCCATCAAGCTTGTCAGAGTTCAAGAAGTGTCCGGACAACGCTCCTAGTCATACAGTTTAGTTTTAGGCAGTCCTGCAAGGAGCAAGGAGTTGGACTTGATGATCCTTACGTGTTCCTTCCAATTTGAGATGTTCTATGGTTCTATGATTTCAGCCAAAGCAACCTGTGTCCTTGAGAAATCCCAGTCCATCCTGTGTTATGCAGGTGTTAGCAGAGAGTGCTTTTTGGAAAGGAGAGTTCTTCCAGCCCCTCCTCATGGTCAGCGGCCTTGCATCCTCCCTTGCAGGTCAAGCACTGAAGGGTGTTTCACCGCAATGTGATTTGCGCTCCCCCTTCTCTTTCATCTATAGCGGGAGGGGGCTGTATGGCTGACGTGACTCTGCTCCACTTCCTAGAGCCCACATACGACCAGGGACAGCCACTGGATGTGTGACACTCTAGCCTTTGCTTCTGTCTTTGACTCCTTCCAGACCATTGCATAAGTTTCCCCAGACACCTGTCCCACTAGACGTCCTTTGCCAAGTACCTTGTTTGCTGTAAAGCTGTGGGCCCCTGAACAGCTAAACTCATGGCTTGTTGAGCCACTGCACGATCTAGAGCCCATGGATGAACCTGGGGCACTTTCCAGTGTCCACCTTTCTCTGATTTTTCCCTATAAAACAACTGGAGAATTCCAGAGCCGAACAACCAGGTACTGAAAAGCAGGTTTCCCTATGGAACATAAATTTCGCACTTATACCTTGTTTAGACATCAGTGTCTTAAGAGACCACAGGAATACCACAGACCTCCAAAATAAAACATGCTTCCCATCCCTATCTTGATCCTAAGCCTGCTTGTCCTAAAGGCCTGCACAGCGTCCTAACAAAAAGCCTCAAACCTGCTTCCTATCTAATGCACAGATAGTAATTTTTAATATCCAAGCAGGCTTTTTGTGTCTCATTCCAAACACATTACGCTTAGGTTTGGAATTCAGTCCGCCGTTTACACTACATTACACTAAACCTTTATCATCAGCTTTCTGATGTATCAGACCTACCCATCGCTCTCAACTAGGGCAGAGGTTTATAGTCTCTGATCTGTGGATGACTGAGAGAAGGAAAAGATCCATGGGGTCACTTTCCAGACCTTCCTAAAACTAAGAAAACAGACCTCTGGTTCATAGGCTCAAATCCGCAGACAGGCTGTCTGCTTCTCCACTAGAAAATATTGCAAGAATCTGACAGCCGATGAGCTGGAACAATGACGCCGTAGAAAGGGAGTCTTTCAGATGGTATTATTGCATGGCACAGAAGAGGTGCCACACAACTGACACCTGCAGAGAGTCTCCTCCTGCAGCTGGCTGTCCAGGCTATGGGAGCAGGGCCAAAGTCCACTTCGCACACCACTTCACACCCAGATGCTCGTTCCTGCTCACTGCACGCTTCCCTGCATCCTGTTTTCAAGCAAGCATCATGCAGCAGAGTCTGTGTCTTTAGTAGTTCTTTGCATGGCATTGAACCCACAGTGGATGATCGGTACGTAACAACAGTCAGTAATCAGTAAATAACAAAAATAGAATTGTGATTTTATCATGTTACTTCTTCCTGCCATGTGCTGGTCAGGTACTACATGAAAACCGCCGTCTGCCTTTAACAGACGGGTCTTGTGCTCTTCTTCCATCTCAGCATGGGGCAGATGGGACATTCCTTCTCTTGACTCTTTCCTGACAGCCGGCAGGTCGTTCCCAAGAAGCCACCAAGCTTGTTAATGTCTCTGGAGGCCAGAAGCCTCTTCATGTTAGGTTTTGGTATGGTGCCTAGCACCGTGAAGCCTGAACGATGACCAGGGTCCTGAGGCTGAACTACAGTACAAATAAATAACATTAACGAAAAACAATCACTCACACTAGAGGTCTAGCAAGAGCTTTTGCGATTACCTTCCTCATGAGGAAAACTCAGCTTCTTGACGGTCATATGGAAAATAACTCTTAGTCGCCATCCCTGGAAGATAAGGGGCTGTGACAGGGTAGCAGCTGGTGTCATAAGGTGTGCAACCGAAGTGGAAAGGTGAGCTGAGTTCACTGACAGTTTCTGTTCTGGGAAGCAGCACGAATCATGTGTCTCTGCCTTCTCTCTCCCTCCCCACGGTCTCTGGATCCAGACCCCAGCAGCCAGTGTGGGAGGCAATGCTTTGGGCTGAACTCAGCTTCCTAAGTTTCACAACTGCCCTGAGGGCTCCTCCAAACACAGGGGAGAGCTGAGAGCCACAGAGATGTCTGGAGGGGTGAAAAGGTGCAGTGGTGTTATTTACACACAGACCAACGCAGTAATTTTAAAGGAAACCTCGTCCCAACAGATGACCCTGTGACTAGAGAGGATTATGGGTTTGTGCTAGAGAAGGGCAACAACTGCAAGATGCTATCGCTAACCGAAAAAAAGCACAGACACGCAAGAGTTCTAATACCACGTCTGGATCACGCTCTGGAAGCCTCCTTTGCCCCTTCTACCTCTTTTCTCATTCCCACTGCTTTTAACACCAAGAAAGTTTCACATTGAGACATGGGTTTTGGCTGTTGTGGGAAGCACATGGTTTCTGAGGGCCCCATCGCTGCTCTAGCTGAGCCTCCTCTGGGTTTGAGACAGCAGGTCTGTGTAAATTTTGGATCTCAGGAACCTGGGGTAAGAGTCTTTCTCCATCAGGCTGTGCACCTTCCCCTGAGCTTGGTCAAAGCAAGAGAGGGAAGGTTCCTGCATATTTCTTCTTGTCAGCTCCCGTGTCTGGAAGTCTATGTTCACCTGGGGAAAGTAGCAGAAGAGAGTTTGGTACTGAGTGACAAGTTTGCCTGATCAAGTGACACACCTCACATCAGCTGTGGGTACAAAAACAGCAGCAGCAGAACCAAGGTCCTGCCCTTTCCCATGCCTAAAGATGCCCCCCCGCCCTGAATTCTGCATGGTTTAGTGATCCAGCATTACGAATCCTGACCCAAATTTGGAAAAGTTGAACTAGATTTATAGTGATCTGAGCACTTCTAAAATAAAATTACTTTTATTCAGGCTGTTGAGCACGAGTTTGCGTGGCATATCTTCTAAAAATGCTGACTCAAGCCAACCTCTCTGCTGTCAACCAAGGTTTCTCAAGTCCCTTTATTCTTCACTACATGCCAAATATAAGGAGGAATCAACTTTTAGCTGGGTTTAAACTATTAGTACATTCTTATTAAATGCTTTTAAACTCCGTTGTTATAGAATAAATTGTTTGAATTTTCCCATAACAGCTGAGTGTTACAATATCTGGAGCAGGGACTTGAAAAAATAAACCACCCTCATGTTATGACTGTGATTTGTTTGCAAAGCCAGCGACATGAGTTTTCTTGCTTTCTTTCCATAGCAAAGCAGTCAGCGTTTGTTAGGGTTATTGTTTAAAATCTGGCTGAAAAGATGTTATTTGTTGTTATTAACCCAGTATCCAAACTTAAAGGAGTCTAGAAAGTAAAGCTGTCTGCCTCAACTCAGATGACAGCCACAAAGATTAGCTTGCTGTGTCACTTCACATCCTAGCACGTCAAAATTACGACAACAGGACCGAATTTTAGGAAAGAGCCCATCCAACGTGCGCTCACATTTCTAATCCAGATTCAGCCCTGCGGTCCTGAAAAAAATCTCACCCAGCTCCATGAATCCCAGAAGGAGGAGGGCAACGGGTGTGCCCTGAGACACCCACACCCCTTGGCATAAATCTGGGTGCTTCTCAGTGGCCTCACAACAGCCTTCCTAGTTCACCGGTGGAGTAAAGAGCCCTTTTGAGGGGATCCCCTCAAAGGCACCTGTATCACGACACGCACCAGTGCTATCTAGCAGGACTGTCACGGGAGAGTGGGCGCAATCAGCACCCTCCTGGTGGCGTTATGAATAAAACAACACAACCCAACATAACGATACGGGATCTGACAGCCGCATCATCCTGTCACTACTTGAAAGAGGACTTAACAATTTCAGGATTCAGGTTGTGACTGCACTCTTTGTTCAGCTCCAGGTTATTGCTCACATCTTTTATGAGGTCTAATTGAGTTGGGAGTTAGTCAGCAGATAAACACTCCTCCCCAGAGAGTCAACAAGTTAGTCATTTGTGAGATGCTTCCATGCAAAACGTCCTGCAAGAACTGAGCCCAATAGCTTGCTCAAGGACTGACAGAAAGTGAGAGGAGCAAGGTGAAATACTCCTAGGAAGCTTGTAAAGGTTTGAAATGTAGGTTGCTGTTGCCAGTGAACTCACTGGCTGTGAGTTATTTAGTATTGTCAAAGTAGTTGCCCTCACCAAGGGATGAGTCACTACGGGCAGAGGCAGCTGTAGCATGCAGGATGCCATCCCCATCCTCCTTATCCACTCCTCATCATCACTGCTGGGAGGGGAGCGAGGGCTCTATAACACCCCAAGTCCCAGCTCGGGGAGATGGACCTGATGGGGATGCTCTGCCTGCCAGGGGTGCTGGGATACCCACCTCTCGAGGAGCCTGCACATCAATGAACTCCTCAAAGATCCGCTGAGCCTTGGAAGCCAGCTTGGCTGCCGAGCGGGTCTTCTTGAAGTCCTCGCAGGCAAGCCAGAACTCGAGGTTTTCCTCGCTGAACTCTGTCTTCAGGAAAGCACGGAAAGCAGCCAGCCCATCTGCAGGAGAGACACGGGGAGTCACAACGGGAGGAGAAAGAGGGCAGGGAACGGTCTCTTTAACATCCTTCCATCCACCTCTGCCTACCAAAGACCATTTGATTTTTCTCCCGAGGTCTGTGATCCCAGAACGTACTCATAACTTACACCATTGGGTCAGCTTGACTTTTGTGAGCTGCCAAGAAGCCAAACATCATTTACTGTTGCTCTGAAAAGGCGTTTTGCCAGCTAAAGTGGCAAAAGGCTTTCTTCAAGACTGGGAGACCTAACGTCTGAGAAGTTCCTCTTGAAAATGTCAACCTTTAATGATACGGTGTCTTTGCCACAGCATCTTGTGCATGTTAACGCAACGCTTTGTAATGTCCTATCCGTCATTAAGAAAAACCTTTAATAAAACATAGCATCTGTGAACTCATCTCCTATGTTTTCTGTCACTTCGTTTTATCGCCTTGTGACATATTTTTAGTCCCTATTTAAACAGCGGAAGGATTTTGGAGAGTCTGACTGTTATAGCTGCAATAAAGGGGAGAGCGAAAGGACGCAGCATAATTACTACTTGTCTAGTCAGTGGTAAAAGTGTTCTTATCACTTGCTAATGCTTAGCAAATGTGACATTTCAGTAATGTAATCTGAGTCAGCTGGGGCAGATGAGAAATATGGAAAGATTTATTAGGCAACCTGTGTCCTCTTAAACCCCTGCCTGGGCTTATTTATGGACACGGCTATTGTTTTTTATTTCCTTTCCCTGAATGGCACCAGCAGAGTTGAAGTAGCTGAAGGTTTCACATGTGCCCTTTCTCCTTCCCGTAGCCTTGGGATAAATTTGGCTCCTAATTTATTTTTTTTTCCAGTAACATGTTTTTAACTTTTCCTGGTCTTTTCCTATAAAGCCTGAGTATTTGTAGTTCACGAATGGAAATCTCCTGAGTCAGCATTGGCTGCTTCCAAGCAAGCCTCTAAAAATATTGATGGAATCAGGAAGGCACTTGGCAGGGTCAGACTCCCCAAAAGGATGAAAGGAGCAAGTGCACGCGTGCCTGGCAGGGATGGACAAAGACTGAGGTGGGTTTGTAGGACCTGAACTCCTGCAATGTTGGGGTCCGGGGGCTCCACCTGCCCCCTTTCTGCTGTGGAAAATTCTCAGGGAGGGTGGGAGATGGGACGGAGCCCAAGGGGTGATGCCATTTTCACGCACCAGGGAAAGGCACTGACAGGAGTCATCTCACAGAATCCCTCACAAATTCCCTCATAGCCGTGTCCCTGTTCTCTTGTCAGCACCAGGTACATGAGGAGAAGCAGCAATGTAACACTGCCCTTTTCCTCCCTCGTGTGTCCTAATCTTATTCCTGCTTTTCTCATTTCTAGTAATAACTTCAGACATGGAGATATTTTTCAGTTCTAGGTTCTGAGCCTCAAGCCCTAAGAAATGGCCCCAGGTGTTGAACAGCAACTAACAACCCTATTTCTGGCTGAGCATAAGTCAGCGGAGATGTCTGACTGCCCAAATTCTCAAAGGCAGAGAAGATATTAGGCCAGACAGGACCAAACTACAGGCTAAACCTCTCTACTGTAGGTTTCTCGAAGCTCCTTTATTACTGGGCTCTGCACTAACTGCTCCATCAGCAGTCTGTGTTGCAGAGAGCACAGCAAACAGCAACTAGAATGGGTACGTCCTGTCTTGGCTATGTTTGCTTCTTCTGTCAGCCCCAGGAGGGTGAAAAATAGCTGCATCATCCCAACTTGTCCTGCCATTTCTTAATTAGTGCACTTGTAGAAGATGATCAAGGGTCCAGACTATGTTTCTATGAAGCGAGGGCTCTTGTCTGTGAGCACTGCAGAGCAATTAATGCAAATAGTGGATTCAAAGCTGGGGCAATAATGTCACATTAGCCCTGGAGAAGCCAGAGCAGAACATCACGGGCATCTCCAGGAGTGGGGTACCTGTCAGGATCACACTCACCATGGCTGCTTTGAGCCTCTCTGTGGGTAGATAAATGTGGTGAATGAGGGAGATGGTTTAGGGCTGCTCCCTGTTCTGAAATCTAGGAGACAGAAAAAATTTTCAAAACCAGTGTGTGTGTCCCTTAATGCCTATAAAATTCACAGGGCCTGTGTGAAAGCAAGTGCAGGACTTGAGAATTTAGCAGGGAGGAAAAGGAAAGGACATAAGAGCAGGCTGACAGGTTTCAGAAAGAAGGCGGCACCAAAGGGAGAAAGCAGCAGCTCCCTGAGATGTATGTCATTTTATATATCATCAGCTCCTAGGACGTTTGACATTAAATATTCCAGCACCCGAGCACACTGCAGTGACTCTACAGTCTCTGCTGTGTGTCCCTGAAGAGATCTTGCTCCCTTTTCTCTGTCCCAGTCTTCCCCCTCGCCTTTCCTCTACAACAGTCCCAGAAACCCAGCACCGACAGAGGATCATTCGCAGAAATAGCAGCTTTGTGTGGCAAATATAGTATGTGCAAACTCTACTATCTGCTAAAAGAAGGCGATGGTATGACTGATGAGGTGAGAAAGGCGTTTGCCTCAGTCCTGCCCCGGAAAGCAGCTGCAGCAGGTCCCTCCTGGGACCACGAGACTTCCACACACTGCCTCCCGCTCTCACGTCAATCAGCTCCTCTTTATTTTAAAGTAAGTTTAGACAGAAGAGAGATAAATAATAGTGTCGGGGCTGTTCTCTGCTCCCTTATATATTCCTGTCATGCCCTCCTCACAGCCTCTGAGGAGCTGGGAATGACGAGGCCGGACCTGGGAGGACCTTGCAGAGCTGGCCATGGATGCAGAAGAGGTCATCCTTGGCTCCAGGCTGCCTGGCTCTCCACAGATTTCATCTTTAGCCTTTGACAGTCTGCCAGCATTTACAGCTGTGCCTGGCAGCCCGGGTTTAGAGATGAGAGCCCAGATGACTAAGTTTGCCGTGAAACAACGACAAATTTGATCAAAAGGACAATTATGTACGGGGACTGCCACCACCTGAACTGGAATTTAATCTGGATGTTGACTTTAATCTCCCCCTGCACGTGAGGGCTATCAAGGAAGCACCGTTGGTGAAGGATCAGCATTTCAAAGCTCATCCCACCACAACTGAACAGCTTTTTTTTTTGCTGGGGCATCCAGCACTGGATTGCAGAGGGATATGAGCAGGAGAGCATCATCTACTGAGTCAGCCTCCTGAAATATCCTGGAAGACAGTGGGAGCACCTGAGAAGTGAGATTCCAGAAAGGATGTTTTACAAAGAAAACACAAAGAAATGGAAGAAATAGAAGTCTTCAGATGCAGCAGCACAAGATATCTATAAAACGTGTAGCCTAAAGGCACAGCCATTCAAGAAGACAACGTACTGGTATGCACACACTGCCCTTCCACACAATTATTGGACACTTATTCAGGATTTTGACTCAAGAGCAGCGAGCCTTGCTTAAAGCCAAAAGAGTAAATCTGTACTGACAGAGCAGATAGGATGAAGGCAAAGATATGGAGCTCTTCCACCAAGTGCCAAGAGTCAAGAGTTTGCTTTTTACTTCTGCAGTGTAACTACAAGCTTCAAAATGCCCTCCGGTCAAACAGACCAAGGGAACGCACAAGAGGATTGTCAGGAAGGATTGTGCAAGTATTTGTACGTTACCACGAGATCTTGCAGTGCGCCATGCAGCTACAAAACTCTGCAGATCACCTGTGAATTAGAAAATGACACGAATTTGTGTTTTGGAGATGGGAATTGCCAGGCAGATCAAGGACTATGTGAGGATAGGGATTCAGATGTTTCTGGCATCCCATTCAAATGCTGCTCTTCAGGCCACAGAGAGTCCTTTCCAGCTAGGAGGGCTGTGGAGGAAGGGACTGAACTGGCCAGCACAAAACACAACACGTCTCAACCAAGGCAAGCTTCGGCAACACAAGGAAGAGCCAAGAGTAGTGGCTTAAATCGTGCAGGTGCACAGCTTAATAACCAAGCATTAGCCACTGTCAGAGTGGAAAAAAAGCAATCAACACATCATTTATTTAATGCATGCATTTCACACCATCAGGGCAATCAGCACTTCATGTAGGGAATAAAGGTAGAGTCCTTCTGGCTGGGAGATGAAGGGATTAACTCTGTGGAGCACGTTGAGTGCAGGGCTGAAGAGACAAGGCTGCAATGCTCTGTACAGCACATGTACACGCTCTCACTGCTGTTTAGCATCGCTTCATTGAATGTTAGCTGCCTGTCACCAGCACAATGCTAATGTTAACGCTGTTCTGGCTTAGAAAGAACTAGGAGTAGGCTGGGATATTCCTGTGCTGTGTAGGAAGAGGAGCAATGTGTAGACAACAGAAGGAGGAGGACAATAATAAAGTTTGGGCAGAAGAGTGCACAGATCACAAAAAACGGTGGAAGGAGGGGGAAATCACCCTTGAGATAGAAATGGAAACACAGTGCAAAAGTTTTCTGCGTTGGATGCTTCGTTGAAAAGTGACTAAAGGTTGAGGACAGACTGTCCTGCTGGATTCTGGACAAATGACAAGCCATGTGTCCAGCCCCGCAAGGGATGCAGAATGAGACATGCCATTGCTTATATCTCCCTCCAGCAGCCTGTCAAAAGAAATCTCCGTCTGGCTGACCAGCCTGTACCTCCTGGGCATGGGTACAGAGCGGGGATTACTCCTCAGTTACTTACATGCATGAACATATACACACTCTGCGGACCACATTGAGCTCCGCTTCCCTGGGAGCTATCCCTAATCCACACTGGCACAAAATGGGAAAAGATGCCAAAATCTAGCATGTTAAAGCCACTGCTTTATGCCCTGAGCACACACAGAAGCGTGTTACGTACGATCTGCCTCTTACTCTCAATTCCCTGCTGAAAGTAGGATCAATCTCCACTCTCCTGTTGCTTGCCCTCCTGAGAAGCCCTGACCCAAGGGAACACTGCTGTGCTTGAGCCTCCTGCAGTGAGCTCAGACAAGGCTCCTGCTGTAAAAAGGCAATCGGCTGGCTGACCCTGTGGTTTCAAGTTGATTTGCTTCACCCATTAGCAAAACCAAGCAGGATATCATTGCCCTGACCTACTCATCTGGGGCTATCAATGAAACAGAGCTGCACTGGTTTCTCTAGAAGGGCTAGGCTGAGGGATGCCGAAGTCCCAACTGCCAGTGCAAAAGGAAGGCTGGGGGTGTGACAGAGAGCGCCTTTCTGCCTTTCCTACTCTCAATCTCTTGCAAATGTCAACACAAATTATTCTTTACATGACCAGGGAATTAATCCAAATCAGACCACTCTACACAGAAGGGCGTTGCGCACCCCGGAATCTCAGGAGACGTGCAACTGCTTCAAGACCCAAGGGGTTTCAATCTTTCAGGCAAGATGCTGCCAGACAGCAGCATGTCACCATCCAACATTTCCTACAGAGGTCATTCATTAAAACAATCAGAGGAGAGGGGCGCTCCTCAGGGCCAGCACGCTTCAAGGGATATTTGACAAAAATTAGCGTAATGACACTGTCTGCAGAGTCTGTGTAACGCGTAATACCTGTTCAAGTCGCTTCCATTTAGAAATCTTCCGGAGACTCATGAAAATAGGATGTGGAAGAGTACAAGTTGTTTGCCTTTCCCATAAAGAATACTGCAGCCTCCTCCATCTACAAGAGCACCCTGCTCACCTTGGCACTTCACAGAGTGTTTTAGGGAGTTCTGATCAACCTTCTTGCTCGTTAGAGCTCTTTTCTTGCACCTGTCCAACCCTGTGCAATATTACCTCCACAGATTTTTCAGCTGCTACATTCAACTCCTGAGTCCTACTTGAGCACTCTGGGGTGGCTTTTTTTTCCCCTCCAAAAAACAGGTTGGCTGGAGGGCACTCAAAACCATCCCATAACATCTGACCACAGCAGAAAGAAACCCCTTGAAACTAGTATCATAATCTCCCTTCCAAACCAGTTGAACCGTCCATCTAGCAAAGAAAGAGCATATGACAGATGTGTAAAGTGGAAGCAGTCTACCTGCTGATGCTGTGAGCCCCAGGGGAAATTCCCTCTGAGCTCAGCTGGTGCTTAGCCCGTACCCCCAAGCATAAATTCAAATTTTCCCTGGCTAATATCCTTCCACTGGGCAGTCATGGAGAAATTAGACCGAGGCAGTTTTGTCCTTCTTTTGGCACTAAGAGTAGAATATTATCTGGCAGCTTCACTATGGACGGATGCAGGCAGGCCAGACACTGCTTTTCTTACTCTCAAGTTTTTCTCAGATAAGGTACAAGACTCCCCTACGTGTCTAACATTAATACATCTCTAACGGCAGAGATGCACCTATCCCATTCTGCTTTCATAGCAGATCTTTGGCAATTCTCCTGTGTTTTGGATACAAGTACACATAAGCAAAGCCACAAAGGTTTTACAAGCTAAGTCCTTCAATGGATATACACTCTCCTCTTCTTTAAACCAGCGTAACTAAAATAATGCTTCTCTTTCAACTGAGCTTTTTGTATTTGCATAATTAAAATGCTTGGCTGCCAGGCTAGCAATTCCAGAAACTTCAGGTGCATAGCAGTCGTAATGTATTCCTTTAGAAAGTAGTTTATTAAACAACAATTTTCTTTGTCACTGTTCACCAGGCAATGTCACCATGACTGCTGATAAAAAAAGATTAATTTAAATTTTAAAGATCACCTTCTGTTGCTATTAGGAACTGAATATTTTTCCTTAGGTGCCAGAGTTATCAGAATTACTTTCCATTCTAGGGCAGAAAAAACTCTAATAATTCATTTATCACTCTATAAGGCTAATTTATTAATAAAAACAGACTCTTGTGGAGGCTGTTGGACGAAATAATTGAACTAAGGTTTGATTTAGCATTCGCTAATCAGTCAGCTGAAGAGGGAACACTCTGTGTAGTGTCAGTACATAGATGTGTAAATTCACCGGCTTTTGTAACCAAAGCACTTTCGCTGCAGTCTGTATCTAATAAGGAAAATTTCAACTTTTACACTGGTGAAGAAGTAATGGGCTCAAGTACAGGATTGTCTTTCGCCCTCCCTATCACCCAGGCACCCTATTGTATCTGTGGTGCATTTTCTCCTCCTTGTTTTGAATGTCCACAAAAGAAATGTCCACTCTTAGCCACACTCAGCCACATCATATATTTTTTTTCTACTGGTTGCAAGAGCAGTGATCTCAACAAGATACTGCTGCTAAAATTATATATCGCTTTTTCTGCCTTGGACAGGCAGCCTGTTAAAATTATCACTTAATTCCATGCCAGAACTGTTGTCATCTCAGTAGAAATCCAGCAAAATTGCACTTTATTTAGAATAATAATGTAATTCCACACTTACGTTTTAAAATGTAAGTGCAGAAAAATCTGAACCTCTAAAAAACCCAGTTCCCTACTGCAATAAAATAGATCACCATCCACATTGACTTTCCCCAACCTTGACTCGCTCTTGTTTTATACTCCAATAGAAACACATTAACGAACCTATACTGTGAATTTCGCTGTCTTGTTTATTATTTCTCAGCGTGAAAACGCTGGTGAAGCAGAAAAATATTTTCCGAACAGAACTGATGCGATTGATCTATTGAATGGTGCGAGGTGCGCTGATTATACGTTAGGGTAAGGCTTCTGGATGTGAAATTTTCAGGTTGGCATTGGTAACTGCAAATTAGATTCTGCTAAAGGCTACCACGCATGATTTCTCTGCTACAGAGCAAGTTGTTCAAGGTTACTGAACCATGCACGCTGCTGTGCTGTAGCATCCCCTGCAAAGGCTGCGCTTGGGCACGGCGTCGCTGCACAGCAGCCCAGAAGAGCAGCTGGAGGGAGAGGGGAAGAAGCCGGTGTCCTGGATCTCAGGGGGTTTTAGCGAGCTCAGAACCTGCCGTTTGCTGGTACGGAAAGACTGGACCCACAGGCACCTGCCAAAGGACGGTAGAGACGGCTACAGCCTTGGGGTCCTGCCTCCAGTGTGTCCCCAGGAGCTGGAGAAGGCCGGACCTTGGGCTGGTGACTTTATCAGTCGTGATCACCCAGTCAGGAGCAAAGCCAGGAAGGGAACCCACAGAAACTCACACCCTTGCCTTTTAACCAGAGGACAAGTCCTGCCTATAAAGGACTGCGACCTTTGCCTAGTGGGTAGCAAGCAGCTACCTTGAGGGACCATTCCTGTGCAATGCATACTTTGTTTGCCCTAGCTGCAACCAGTTTTAAGAGTAAGAGGGGGGAAAAAAGGTAAAATATGATCTCTACTCACATTTGTGGGATAAAAGGACGTCAAAAGAGTCTGCCCATCGTGTTGCTTCTTCTGTTGACAGTCTTCTGCAAGAAAAGGATGAGTCAAGTTAGGGACAACCCATGGCTGCTGATTCCCTCTGGGCTGTTTGACAAGGACACTGAGGAAGGCTGGAATTCTTCTCACCTACATTTGGAGTTCTACAATGTAGAGGTCTCCAGGAGAACAAGTCACCCTGGGGCTCCCTTTAAAATCAGTGAGGAGATAGCAAGGGACTTGCAGAGACTTGAGTCTCTTCATCTCACATCCCCAGGTAGTCAGGTAAAATAGGCCAGATGAATCACATCCAAAAAGGGACCAATTTTTCCTCATTGACTCCAAGCAGAGGCCCAGGGAACAAGTTCAGATGTAGACATTTACCAAAAGCCAAGCAGAATGAGACCCACCTCTGCAGAAGTGTTTACTTCTCTTTCCTGACTTTCACGGTAAGGTTAGAGTCTTAGCTCACACGTAAGCAAGTGACTTGTGATCAGATGAATCTCCTTCCACTCATCTCAGATTCGGACTCTGGATTGTCTGAAGCATCTACCTTAAGTGTTGTGCAAGCTAACACAGGATTTTTTTTTTATAGTGTTGAATAGCAAGACTTAGTTAAAGAGGACTGTGACCTGAAATTGCTGGTCACCTCTTATGCTGAGCCAACTGCTCAGATTTTGTCTTGCAACGACAGAGAGGTAAATTACGTCCTGAAGTGCGTGCAGACATATCCCATGTACAGCAGTGGGGACGTGTTCTGCCTCACGGGAGAACTCGTATCAATGATTCAGGTATTTTCTGAGGCTGTTCTTGCCCTATCGGCGCTGTTTTCTTTTCCTCTTTCATTGTAGCTAAAAGAACTAGTCAAAGCTTATACAAAGTGCAACAAAAGGAAGATAATACTGCAGGGGTTGGTGGGCAAGCGGGGAAAGGACAGAAACGGGGTCGGGGTGGGATGCTGCAGCTATACTCACTTCAAAGCCCGGTTGGGCTTGTCCGGAAGAATAGCTGTGAAATCATTATATGAGTCTGATTTGTGAGACAGGCAGCCCAGGCGAGTCCTCATCCCTCTGTTCCTGTGGTCGATGTGGGGGAGTAGGGGTGTAAGCAGGGGAAAACCAAAGAAGATGACGATTATAAATCTAGCCAGAGTGGCAAAAAGAAAACCAAACCAAAAAAAACCAAAACAAAACAAACACCTCAGCAGCTCTGTTCCTCATCAAACTTGTGTCCTTGGTTCCCTCACCTGTGGGAGGGACCCTAAAACATCTCCTGGAAAATGCCAAGCAGATGATAAGGATGGACACAGCCCCCAAGCAGCTGAAGGCTCACCCACACCAGTCATTCAACTGCTCTGACTGGCAAAAAGGCATTTAAAGCCTGTGGTTTGGGATGTTTTCTTGGAAAGATCTGCTCTGGTCAGGTGTGGGAGGAAAGCAAAGGGCAGCAATACCAGAAATCAGTCACCACAACCTAGCAGCACCAGAAACAGCACGAATACCAGGACTTGAGGGCAGGAAGGGGCTGAGGGAAGAAAAGAGGGAATAAGGCACCTGTAAGGTGAACCTGTGCTGCACAGCTATGAGATCCTGGCCAGGATCGATCCCATGCAGCTTCTTTAGACTCAGGGTTACATAAGCAGGCTAAAACTGCCTCTTTCCTGACAGGCTTACCCAGGCAGAAAATGGCTTTATTGCTTTTTTCCTCTAGATTTCAAATCAGCCCCAGAGCCTTCGCTCCTTCGCCAGCCCCTTGTACCCTTGCCAGCCCCTTCCCGGGACAGCTGGCGCTTCTGCAGCATCCTTCATTACATAACCCCAGGACGGGGAGGAACACAAAGAGGGAAGGAAACGCAACACACACATGCATCATACAGGACTGGCGTCGTCTCCTCTCAAAAACGTAGGTGCTGCTTAATGGTTTTACATCGTCTCTAGCAGGGCAGAGCCTGTGATTTGCCTCTCCAGCCCAACGGTATCTTTTCTCCTAGATTCCCCAGAGATTGAATGAAGCCGTTCTCTCCTTCAGATCATGGGAGGAGGATTTAGCAATCTAGTTCCCACTTCTAGGCTGCTGGACTAAGCCCTTTTCCAAGCCCTGGTGCCAAACAGATGCCAAACACCTTCTGTGACTGGAGAGGGAAGTATAGGATTCTTTCCTTTCCATATGTAATTCTCGCAGAACACTTCAGTACCGATATCTGAGCCAATCTGTAGCATGCCTGTTTCCCCCTTCTCCTCCCGCCCTTCAGAGAGTTTCTATTATTGCACTTTTTAATGTAATCTTAAAGCAAATTAAATGTTAATTAAATGCAATGAGTGTCTCCCTGGCGCAGCACAGGCAGTTCGCAGTGTTTAACAAGCACAAAAACCTGAAGATCTTCAGTCGCAGGAATTGTTGCACAGCCTCAAACTACAGACCCGCGGCCAGTGGTCTCGGGATGCTACGCCACATAAACCTCAAATATCAGCGTAGAAATATCGTGTGCAAAGTGTCATGTTCCTGGCTGAGCATGCCACACCTGCTGTGCTCAAACGGACACTGAGTCCACTACAGGATCTTTCTGGTAGCTTTCCCCATACCTCCTACCCTCGACCTTTATCTTCCCTGCATTGTTAATTCGAGCAATCTCACGAATTCCTGGGCAAGAGCTGTGACACGCATTACCGCAATGCTGCTCAGATTTCTCTCTGATGCCTGAGATCAAGGGACTGCAGCAGGGAATCAGAGCGTATGGGGGGACAGAGATGCTGCGCCATGAGCAAAGAGCTTGTCTCTCATGGAACACCGATCTCTAGGTGAGGACTTCCAAGACAGGACACAGGAGAAAGAGAAGGAAAGAAAACGGGTCTGCAGGAGGTGGAGAGGCAAGGGAAGGGCAGGAGGGAAGAGAGGACACTGCAGCGAGCTGGAAGGCTCCCTGGACGAGGCAGACAGCGACAGGATGGGCAGGGATGAGGGATGGCATCATGTCTTTTCAGTTACCTCCATGGGATCAGTAAGGCAGCCATTCAGGCATCCAGTTATAGTTAACCCTTTAATTGGCTGGCTTGGACAGCAGTTGGGGCTGTTTGCAGGAGGCAGAAAGGAGGGATTTACTGTTTCATGTCCTGGCACTTAAAAATGCATCAAAGAATCCTCTGCAAGAAAAAGGAGGGCTGGGTGTTCTCAACCCATTTGATCCTTGCCTCCTAGCGCGGAAGGTCAATTTTTCAATGCGAGACGTTCAGAGTTGAGGGATGATCACAGAGGAGAGACAGCATTTCCTTCTAAGGCCGGGACCGCAGGTTAAGTCCAGCTTCAGGTCTAAAGTGATTTGAGTTTGGCGTCACAGCTCACCACAGAGCGGCAGGAGTTGGCATTATCGCACTCATCATTCAAAACCTCTGAAGGTCTCTCCTCAACAGGCAGAGCTCCAGGCTGACCTCGCTAAGAAGACCAAACTACCTCTTGTCCCTGTCCCTCCAGGTCATGGCTGATGTTACTGGCCAGGCATCATGGAAAAGCTGGCACTGCAAATAAAATAACAGGAGGACTTCACGTGTCTGCAGATGCTGATCCTTTCACCATCACAGGCTCAAGCACTCACACAAAAATAAATCAAAGAAGGCATCTTCTCACCGGGGTGGTGGGAGCCTGTGGGGAGCGACCCAGGAGATGCACAGTCTGCAAAGGGGAGGGAAGGAAGGACGGAGGGGATGGCAGGGTCCCCATGAGCCTTGGCACATGGGGAGCTGGTCAGACAAATCTCATGTCAGAGAGCAAAAGCGAGGTCCACCAGCCAGAGAGCAGGACTGTGCAGCGAGCAAAAAGCAAGGGTTTCTTATTTGCCAGGACAGGGACAAGTTCCAGGTAACCTCCACATTCTCTTACCCAGAGGGAACAACTGAGGAGACAAAGGAACTGATGAGAGCAGAGACTGTGTGCAAAGGAGCCAGGACCTGCTGGGGCCCAGGGAGATCCCAGAGCTTAGGTTGCCCAACACAACATCCCTTTTAAAACCTGATTACATTAAAAACGCGCAAAGCCTCTTCCCAACTAAATTAATGGGACTGGGATTGCACTACATGCCAGTGAGTGCATTTCCTTAATCCTTACCCTGACCGGCTGCTTCGATGCGCTTTAACTGAAATCAATCCTTGTAATTCCTTAAGCCCCTTTAAATTTCCTCATTAACAGCCTCACCCGCATGCGGGGCCACAGCACATGATTTCCTAGAGTCCAGCAGCCCCTACTCCTCTTGCCCACTGCTGCTCCCAAGTGACAGCTAGAAGTGGGAACTGGGTGCCCTCTCGCTTGCAGCCTCCTCTAGCGGCCTGCTTTTTGGGGTGCTGTTACGAAACAGCCTTCTGTTCGCCTCCATTTCTCCCCACTCACCAGCCCCCACAACGACAACCTGCACAGCTGAGCAGCACCGAACTTCCCTGTGATCCCAAAGTCTGTCCGACTTCACAAATGCTGAGACCTATATTTCCCGTGAAGGCAATCCCACTGCTAGGCTGCCATCCCCACAGGGATTTCCTCTGATTGCAAATAAAGCCAGTCAATTATGACCTTAGAAATATAATCTGTGGGGTCTAGTAAAGGCATCCTGGTAGGTGAGGTGAGTTTTTTTGCCTCCCACTCCACCATTCATCCCACCTCCCTCTCCTAGGAAAGGACCCCGGTCAAGGAGAATTGCCAGTCTCATCGTAGGTGTGTTTTGGGGGGGTTCTCCTTGGGAGACAAAAAGGGAGGGGTGTGATTATGACATTCGGGTTATCAAACCACCCCAGGAGATCATCCAAGCAAAGATAAAGAAGCCATCCCAACAGAAAAATTAGCAGCACAAAGGTTAAAAACCAACACAACAACAACAAAACCAACAACCACGAGATCTCAGGGGTTTCAAGAGATTAAGACCATCCATTCACATGCACGAAAGCCAGCAAAGAACTGAACGCGGAGGCACTGCAGATGATAGACAGACAGACACACAGAGGAAAAGATACTCACTGCCTTTGACCTGTCCTCTCTGCTGGCGGGTCTGTGCCGACAGCGTGGTCAGAGAGATTCTGGGGAGAGAGCAGAGCGGTCTTCTTCAGCGACAGCCCCCTGCACAGGGTGAAAGTCACACTTGGACACCCCTCCCATCCCCGG
>NW_009735883.1:29769-31389 GCF_000703405.1 Apaloderma vittatum | reverse complement strand
AAAATCCGGCTGAGCCAACCCAATACAACGCCTTAAGCACTACATACCTTATCTTGCCTAAATATTTTAAACGCTGCTTGGGAAAGGACCAGCGTTGTCTAGTATCTTTGTCGGCAACATGAACAGTGGGATGGAGCGCATCCTCAGCAAGTTTACTGATGACACCAAACTCTGTGGAGTGGTTAACACACCGGAGGGAAGGGATGCCATCCAGAGGGACCTTCACAGGGTTGAGAGGTGGTCCCATGCCAACCTCATGAAGTTCAACAAAGGCCAAGTGTAAGGTCCTGCACCTGGGACAAGGCAATCCCAAGAACAAACATAGGCTGGGTGGAGACCAGATTGGGAGCAGCCCTGAGGAGAAGGACTTGAGTGTGTTAGTTGACGAGAGGCTGAACATGAGCCGGCAGTGTGCACTTGCAGCCCAAAAAGCGAACTGTGTCCTGGGCCTCACCAAAAGTAATGTGACCAGCAGGTCAACGGAGGTAATTCTTTCCCTCTACTGTGCTCTGTTGAGGCCCCACCTGGAGTACTGGGTCCAGTTCTGGAGCCCACAGTACAAAAAGGACACGAATCTGCTGGAGCGAGTCCAGAGGAGGGCCATGGAGATGATTAGAAGGCTGGAGCACCTCTGCTATGACAACAGGCAAGGGAGCTGGGGTTATTCAGGCTGGAGAAGAGAAGGCTTTGGAGTGACTTAATAGCAGCCTTCCAATACATGAAATTGGCCTATAGGAAAGCTGGAGAAGGGCTTTCTACAAGGGCCTGTAGTGATAGGACAAGGGGCAATAGTCTGAAACTGCAAGAGGGTAGATGTAGATTAGATATAAGGAAAGACTTCTTCACCATGAGAGTGGTGAAGCACTGGAACAGGTTGCCTAAGGAGGTTGTGGATGCCTCATCCCTGGAAGCGTTCAAGGCCAGGTTGGATGGGGCTTAGGGCAACCCGGTCTAGTGGGAGAGAGGTGTCCCTGCCCATGGCAAGGGAGTTGGAACTAGATGATCTTCAAGGTCCCTTTCAACCTTAACCATTCCGTTCTGTTCTATTCTATTCTACTCTACTCTATGAATATTTCCTACCAAATGTATTTTTTCTACTTCTTTTGTTATAAGATTTGATGGGCTTTTTCTAAAAAGTTCTAAGTGAACACAATTCTAACATTTCTGTGCATTGTTTGCCGTTGAGAAAACAAATAAGCAACAGCGGCATTCCGTATGTGCCAGATGTGAGTCTGTTGTTATTCTTTCAACTTACATGTCCTCAAAGAATCAACGCAAAAGGAAAGTACTTGTGCAAAATAGAAGCATGTGTAACTGGCTAAAACCCATGATGAGCTGTTTCTTTTTCTTTTGGTAACCCAAAACCAGTGGGTTTTTTCATGCCTTTCTCTTTTCAACTATGAGCTTGTTAATGAGCGTGTAAAGAAGGTTGACCAAAATGCTAGAAAGAGAAGATGCACAAAAGCACGTTTGGGAAAAGAACATTTGGAGTAATGAGTATGTGAAGAGTTTGCAGTGCTGGCCTTAGGAGGATAACTTAGAGTGTTAAAATCAAATGAAGTATTGCCCTCAGCTAAGTTCTTCCTCAGAGAGAAATATTTGTTAGGGGAAACATCCACC
>NW_009735883.1:16692-29738 GCF_000703405.1 Apaloderma vittatum | reverse complement strand
CCTCTCTTTCACAGTTTAAAAAAAAGTTTTCCAACTAGCTCTTATAAATAGCAGCCTATTTAACGTCTCTGCAAAGCTTAGAGAAAAATACACTGCTTTAAAAAGAATACGAAGATCACAACAGTTTGGTACTCACAGTTAAGAAACACCATTTAAAAACTTCTGTATAACCTCTAGCTCTTTTACACGTTGCATTATAATGCAATCTTTGGTAAACACAATCTTGTGACATTTTTTACCCACAGGATCCTGCCTCATTCAGTGCACAGGATACAATGTGCTCAGTTAATGAATGACTATTCAATAATCTTTATCATTATCTTCCCAGCAGCACCTTTTCCCTCAGTAGCCCCAGCAATTCTCCAGTACTCCCTGGAATTTCTAAGCCTGCTCTTAGGCTTCAGAAGATGGGGGTCTGCATCATGTCCCACCTAGCCACATTTTGCCAAGACAGAAAGGGGTCCTATGGATCTGTCCACGCTGCTACCCACTATGAGGGGAGACGTGAGCAAATACCACAGATCTCTTGATTCTTTCTATTCCTTTTCTCATGAGGAAAAAAGACCAGGGAGAAGGGTGAGACAGCCAAGGGCAGAGCGAGATTTCTGCATGCCCTCGTTTGCCACTACCTGAACCCCTGACCCACCTCCTGACACAAAGCAAACATTCAGATGGACACGCTCTTCTCCACTTCTCCTGAATACACCAGAATCTGCTCTCTTCTCCATAAGACAGTCTAATTGCAGCTACACTCAGAAGAACTGACAAACCTAGTCCACTCAGATGAAGAACGTAAGTGCTTCATCAAATTAGAAATAGATCTTCACAACATCCCTGTACGGTGATGGTTCCCATGACATGTTAAGCTGTAGGTGGCACTTACTAGGTCTTAGCATCTCATGCAAGATATACGTGCCTTAATTTTCCAGAATGCTCTGGAAGCATGCTCCATGCTGCTGTGTATGTTGCAACAGGATCCTGACCCATCTGCAGCACGGGTACTCCAGAGATGCATGCTAACTACTGGCTACCTCTCAAAAGTTTGGGTTTGATGACTTAGTAGTAAAGCTTTGCTGCACAAACAAGGTGTGAATCCATTTCTTTAGGGAACCTTCACTATCTTTTAAACCATCATATTGTCCCATCTCTTCTTCAGTCCTCTACATTCTCTACGCGCCTTGCAATAAATGAAATGCAGAGTCTTATGCATTTGGGTTTATTGCCATTGTAGTACAGTTGGATAATTCTGTACCTGAAGAGTTGTACGGCTGTCCCCGATACAGCTCTGGAGCAGATCAATGTCCTGAGTAAGATGCCAGTCACAGAAAGGAGAGGGAAGGGCTGCTGTATCAGTCTGGATGTCTCACATTAGTTCCAATGCTAAATGCACAACAGTATCTGCCGTTAGTGTTCTTGCTTCTTACCAGTACTCTCTACTCACTGCTGCCTCAACTACATCCCTCAGTCGCTTTTGGTGCCACAGCAATAGAATGCCTCTTCTGGCGACTGCTGGGATAACTTCTGCTACTCCACCAAACACCTTGTCAGGCACCCCACAGTTAAAAATAGTATTTGACTGTGTTGTGTATATCCTAAATACTTCAGCTGCCACAGATTCACCCATCAGAGGCCGTCACACTCACTGAAAATATGACCTAAATTAGCAACCAGGATTTAGTATTCAGAAGCAATGGGTGACCTTGTGGTGTTACTGGTCCTGTTTAGGAAAGAGTCTATAAAAGAAATTTATTTCCAGATCTAGGTACTGCCTGCTACTACAAGCCATCGCATTTACAATGGTAACTGGGTATTTCAGCATCTTGTGAGAAATGTGACATTTCTGGCAAGTTTGGGTAAAGATTATTTTTTATAGTTTCATTAGTTAGTTAGTAAACAGCTGAATAAAAAAAGTTTTCTCTCTCCATTACAAGTTGTTTCACTTTGTTTTTCGTATTTTTTTTTTTACATTAGACTCATCATAATTATGAGCAACAATTCAGAACTCTATTATTGTCATGCAGGAACAATACACTATCGAAGTCATTGCAGATTAGTTTGATTTGCTGTTACGTTTGCAATTTTATAAGCAACTACTCTTAAATCTATGCAACTTCACTGAAAGGAATGAAGACAAGAGTCAGCCTTTCCTTGTTTGCTCACCAGAAATTTGAAATCTAGAGGAGAGGAATAAGTCATGAAGAACTGCATTAATTAGTTGCTAGGCTATGGATGGAAAACACACTTGGGAATTATGAACATTAAAACACTTATACTTGGACATTGCCTTCTTTTATCTAAAGCAGACTGGCTGTGGAGAAGGAATGATGTACAAAGTTTAAGTGCCTTAATTGCTTTGGAGATCTGCTTGTAGACATATTTAAGCTCCCTTTAGGCTTATGAGCTTGCAGAACCCTCAAATTAAAAAAAATAAAAATTAAAAAATGAAAAGGAGAAAAAAAAAGTGTAATCCTCCCCCTTCCTCCATCTAATGTTTTCAGACTTTCTCAGATCTAATTAGCAATGATTTACATCAGTGAATTAAGCCTGTAATTTTAAAAGTGTAACCTACATGATAGCATTCCACTGAGTTTGAACTGTACTAAATTGCAACTCCCAATTTGCCTCCTAAAAAAAAATTCCTCTTTTTCATGATTTAAGACACACAACTTTTTGCATTTTCAGAAGGATGGTAGCAGAGCTGAAAGAATAAGAAAGAATCTTTCTTAATCCTTCAATCTTCCTGAGCATCAGGATCAATGGTCAGTTTCGTTATTAAAAGTATCAGTGCTCAAACTTCCTCTATTACTAAATAATTATTTGAATAAATAATTTTGCTTGAATGTATTCATAAATAATTTGTTTTGGGAGAATTATTTTCATAGTGATATTGGGGAAATTCATGTGCTCAGACCTGAAAATACTAATTTCTTGCTTGCTTTACAAGCCTAGTACCTGATTAGCCCTTAATTTAATAGAATGCCTAAACTAGAGGAAAACAATTCCTAAAGACACTGTGCAAGACTGAATCACATCTGATTTACACTGATGTAAATACGGGAGAGGGCCACTGAAAAGAAAGAATTCACAGTACTTTAAATAAGAACAAAATTCAGGCTTGCAGTGCATTGCTTTGCAATGCCCGAGTGCTGCAGTTGAAACTCTGTGTTTTGAGCACTCTGCAATGACAAAAATCAATCAGAAATAAGCTATATCAACTCCTTGAATAAAATCTTGCAGAATTTTCAAGGGATACAGGCCAAAAAATAGCATTCTTTAACTAAGTCTATGAGAATTTGATAAAGCATAGTCACCCTTACAAAAACCATAGTGATTTTCTCTAACCATATCTTCAGATGGGATTCAATTAGCAAAATAAAGAGAATAAGGAGAGAGGAGAAAGAAGAAAGAAAACCAAGGAAATCTTATTATATGCTATCAAACTCAATAATGCTTTTCCATCAGAGAGCATCAAGTCATGTTTCTGGTAATCCCTGCACTCTTATAAACCAGGAGTTACTACTATAAAAACTACAGAGTTCCAACAGAACAAAACTGTAGTAAGCAGAAGCCAAACCTTTGAGTCACATTGCAAAAGTCCAGAGAATCATGAGATAAAAATCTTTGCTGCTAGCAACTTTATTTTCTTGTAAGTCTCACAGAGATGCTAGCACTTTAATATTCAGAGTTTGGCAGTTCTGCCCCAAACAGTCTGAAACAGTCCTGAGGGTGAAGACCATTAAACTTGTGTCTTGGTGGATTTTGTTTTACCTAAAACCCAGTGTCCCACAGCTGGATTCTCTTCAAGAAATTTGAACCAGAACACAGATAACAGCATGGATCATCAGCCTCACCACCAGCAGTGCCCCTCTGGTGCAGTGCCCACCACGGTGCCAGCCAGGCTCCCTCAGGATTATCACTTCTCAGGTCCAGACTGATCTTGCATCTCTTGCAGTCCCTTGGCTCAGTTTAATTTGCAAGGATGTGATCCCCATCACAGGTCTGTCCTGTAGTTAGAATAGTTTTTTTATAGGTATGACAGATGAAGGTTTAATGTGGTCCCACATTTCCTAGTAATTTCTCAGGCTTCAATGTATAAAAGCTGTCTTCCCCAGGTACACTCTTAAAAAGCAGTGAGTGCCTGAAATTAGGCTCATCTTAGGTAGAAGATGGGCAGTAAGTTGAAGGACTTAGCAAGCAAGCAAGTAAGACACAGTACATGTGAATATGAATATTAGGTAAATATGGGGAGGGTATTATTATTATTATTATTGTTGTTGTTGTTGTTATTGTTACTATTGTTATTGTTATTTTAAAAAGGAGGTGTGTGGGACTCTTAAGAATTATGCTCCTAGACCCTATCTACCATGAATCTTTCCACCCGGACATCCCTTTGCAGTCTTGGACCTGAGATAATACAGTGATAGTATACAGAGGTATGCCACAGATTAGATCAAATAAATACATATGTACATTTAGATTAGGATAGGTAAATGAATATAGCCACTCTTGAGAGACTTTTTAGGATTGGAGTCTGCTATTTCTCTTCCAGAAATATAAACAGTCCTTCCTCTTGTTTCACCACAAAGCAGCACAGTATAGAAGTATGTGATGTCCTGACTGAGAAAACAACAGGGCTTCTAGAAATTGATGCTGAAAATTACAGGCAGGTGAAAAAACCTTGGATTTCTTCAATAACAGAGATATTTTTACAATAAAGAAAATATGTAAATCATATACACACACATACCCCATCACAAGTATTTCTTGAGAATTTCTGATAGGAGGCAAATTTGAAGTCAAACTTTGATTATAAGCATGCTAAAGCTATTCAGAGTTAGTAAAATAGGCATTATAGGTAAATATTTGCCTTGTCAAACAATATATGCCATAACAAAGTCTGTGTTTGTACAGGTATAATCCATAAAGCTTCATTTTCTGTGAGCTGTGCTGCACAGAAAATGTTTTTCTGAAACATTTTATAGGAAATGTATGCTATATCTTACCAGGAAGTGCATCTGAATAAAAACATGTCTGGTGTAAAGCAATATCATTCTCCAAAAAGTTGGTGGGATTTGTTTGTACTTAGCCTTGAACTGAAATTGGCCTGAGGTATAGAATCTTGATGATTATGTTTCATATCTTTATCATATCTGCCTTGATCCCAAGATAAAGAGACTATTTCCCAGCAACACAGTATTTCTAGATATCAATTTACCGTAAAATTCTCTGTAAGCAATTTCAATTCTTATGTAGACTCTACTATATTGTGTTTTCAAAAAGTTTAACAACAAGAAAATGAAAGTAGAGGATCAAAAGCAAGGGTTTTTTACAGTTGAAAATGAGCAAAACTTTGGAGTTTCATATAGGTGCTGTCAAAACAGTTAAAAAGCAATGCTATCAAAGGACCTAGTGGAACCTCAAAAAAGAGTAAAGGCTTGGGGTCCAGTTAATTTTCTTATTAAGCTTCTTGATGACAGCATACACACACTCCCCTCTAAAAAATCTAAACAACTCTAACAAACCAAACTCCACACCAAAAACACACAGAAAGAGGTCTTTGTTTTGGTAAAGCAAACAAAAAAACCCCAACCCATACCATGAGAAATCCTAAACCCACCAGATATTGTGACTGACTTCAGTGTGGACAGGAGTTATAGAATGCACTGTGCTGGAAGGGACCTTTAAAGGTCATGTAGTTCAACCTCCCTTTAGCTAGATCAGGTTGCTGAGAGCCCCATCAAACCTGACCCTAAATGTCTCCAGGAATGGGGCCTCCACCACCTCTCTGGACAACGTGTTCCAGTGTTTCACCACCCTCGAGGTAAATATCTTCCTTATGTCTAATCTAAATCTACCCTGCTCTGGTTTAAAACCATTGCCCCTTGTCCTCTCGCTACAAACCCCTGTAAACAGGCCCTCCTCAGCTTCCCTGTAGGCCCCCTTCAGAGTTCACCTTCGATATCTCACCATCATGCAATGACAAACTGTTGAAATCCAAATCCCTGTCCAAATCCAGGGAAAGCTTGGGACCACCTCTGATTCTACACCTAAACTTGTAAGTCATCTCCACTGGGCAGAACTGTTGCATGTCACTACTACAAGAGGAATAGCCTACTCGTGGGGAGTGAAAACACGCCTCACGCAACCACAGTTCACACCATCACACTGTTCCAAGAGTTGATGCGATTCTCCCAGCGCAATGTGGGCTGTTGCAGTCCACATTGGTGCATATGGTGGAAGATTTTCCTCAGTGAGATACGGTGTTTTCCTACTTTCTTTACAGTGGTACTGTGACTCACAACAGATGGGCCTTCTAGCAGCAGCATCTGACCTGAGTCCCTAAAATTACTTTCAAAGTTGCCTGAGAAAACAATTTGTAGTGACATTTCTGAAGGGGGTTGTTATTCATCAAATACAGTGCGCAGTGGAAATGCCTTGAAATCCATGGGGTGCCCATAAGTAACAGATGTAAGATGCTACCACTCTCCAAATCTTGGCTAAAAAGATGAACTCTACTTGATTGCTCACAGAATATGACTGGACTTCCAGCCACAACGACTAGAGGGTTTGTTCAAACCTCCTGCTGCAGTGCAGTGTGCCAAAATGAGATGCTTCCCAGAGAAGGCGGATGTGGTAGCACTGGCTCAGCCTGAGCTCCACACACCCCCTTCCATTGAGAGATGCATGTATGTCTTCCTTTTTGTGGGGCAACTGTTACTGGGAATGTCCCTTCCACTCTTCTCACTGCTTACTGCTGCTTGAGGTTCTCTGCTTGACCAGTCTGCTTTCCCTGACAAGCCTCTTAAAGGTTTTTCTTGCAAACCCTGGAGGCCTCCAAAGATATAACAAAATGGACACAGGGCACGAGCATATAAGCCAATTGTGAAAGACAATAAATTACAGAAAAAGAGTGATCAAGTGAAACAGAGAGGCTACCTCCTTAGCTCTCAGATACTCATGCTAGTTGAGCTCAAGTTCCTCTCTGAAGCTTCCTAGTGAGATTTCGTATCGGACCTTTCGTCTTTTAGACACTACAGAACATCAATATAGAAGCATCAGTTGTGAATACACCAATATTCACCTGAATTGTACGTTTTTAAAACATCTAGTCCAGGAGAGTGGGTAAGTGTAGTAACTTTTTACTCATCATAGCCAGAAGCTGTTACTGTCTCTACAATATTTCATCTGTTTTGAGCTGATGATCTCCCCATCGAATAGCTGCCGAATAGCGTAGTGTCCACTTATGTCATTTGGGCTGAGTAGGACAGACTTGAATACTAAACAAAAACTGTGATTCTGAAGATCAAAATACATTCCCTTATCTAAAGCACAAGTTCACTGTCTGCTCTTGTCAAACCTTGTAATCTATCCTAAAACTCCATGTCTGTCTTGTAAAATTGAGACACCTTCCTATCTGATGGGGGATATCAGGAAACGAGAGATGCTCATTTCTATGCTAATGAGGGGTTTATGTAGAAAAATACCAAAGAATGCAGAAATGCTGAGACTGAACATGTTTGGCACAAAAATGACTACCATTGTATCACTACAGTTTCAGATTTGGTATGGTTTAATTCATCCAACAATATTGAAATTCAGCATGTCAGTTACTACCACACCCCTACCCCCACCATCTCAAAAAAAAAAACTGAGGGAGAAGGAGAGAAGGAGGGAGAGGAAGAAAAAGAATAGAATGTAATATTATGGATGGAAGGAAAGTAACAAGGGTACAATCTATTACAAGAAATTACTTATGAATAAATTGCAACAGTGTAAGAGCTAAGAAAACAAGAAGGGAATAACAATTAGATAGAAAGCCCAGACAGTCTAACAGAATAAATTTCTTCTTAAAAGAAAGGTATGAGGATAGTGTTGATTGAGGACAATAAGTACATCAATTGGCATTTTAAAATAAGTCCTGGACAAAAGCTCAGAAATCTATTTTTTAAATAGGAATGAAACAAATGACAAGCCACAGGCAGGAAAAAAAAAAAAAAAAAGGAAGAAAGAAAAATCATCCCACAGTTGAGAAGATGCTGAAGGTCTGCAATCATTCTTGGTAGGGCAGAAACAGTACACAAAGCAACCACTTCTAGAATTTGTACAGTTATTCAAAGGGAACCGATATGCTAAGCATCCCTTATTTTCGTTAGGAAAAAAATTACGAGGGGCTGGTACCAGGGTTATGATGCAGCTGGAAGGTTTCATTCTAAGAAATAAAAATCCTATACTAAAATTCTGTTTATCTGATACTTCTCATAAAACCAATACATTTTACGTAATTGAGCTAGATCTCATGTGCCCTCCTTTTGTAATAAGATATTGCCCACTATCTAGCATCTTAACGAATTTGAAGTCCACCTTTGCAATAATATTCTGCACAGGTAATTACTAAACATTCATGGTTCTATTTTTTGGTACCTGTTTGCACAGTAAAATTGTCGATTTCCAGGTACCATTTTAAGATCTGTTTGATCATCACAGAATGAGATTACAGCCTACAAATACTCCAGAAAGACAGCCTGTCCCTGTTACCACTGCTGTGAACTTTCCCTGAAGTCAAGTGATCTCAACCTCAGAGTGATTTCATGTGGCCCTGTAAGTACTGCTAACATGAAGCAATTGTTATACTCTTGATCGTGCAAAGGCAAACTCAAGATAAACTTGTGATTATACAAAATCAGCAAACCAACCGTAACATCTAATTACACATTAGAGATGAAAAAAAATTTACAAACAGCTCATAGAAGTGTTTTACTGGACTCAAGTTTTTTAAACACTCATTTTGAATGCATTTTCAAATTTCCACAGCCTTCTGCACTTCTGTGGCCGATATGAATTACTCTGAGTTGTCTTCGTTAAAAGGTCCAATCAGGCTTAGATATAACAAAAGGCAAAGAAACAAATATAAAAAAAATATATAAAAGTATCAACATTTTTTGGCACTCACATACTGCACAGTTAAAAGAAAAACAACCCTTCCAATACAATGGCTTATTTACTGAGAAGAATTATTTTCAATAACTATTTAACATCTTGACGTAGTGGTAACAAAACCTGAAAAATAACATGCAAGTTTAGTGACATTCAATTAAGTTATTCACTTGGGTTTATTTTCCTCCATATCTGTTCATAGCACTCTGTCACCAAAAGCCAGGATTGTGAATCACTGGGAGTGACTATGCTATGCAATAAAACTTATAGCATTGTGTAATCTTAAATATCTGAATAACTCCACTAGCTGGTCAGACATCCATGCCAAGAATCTGTGCAAGACTAGAGGGTCTTACAACACAACATTAAAAGGCACCTGTGCAAAAGCTCCAGTATGTAAGAAGCCTAACATTTTGCAAAATCCCATTAATTCCCATAAAACCTTAGGTGCCTTACTCTCTCATATGAGGAGGGCGATAAAGAAATCATACTGATATTAATAGCCTGAGAGCTTTCTTAAGGTTGTTTAGAGCTAGGCTGTCAAAATTGATATTACAGTTTACAGGATTTCCCTATTGTTGACTCTAGTGGGTAAGGAAACTGCCTCACCCTCAGAAGGTATTCAACTCGTCTTCAAAGAGCTGAGCTTCTGAGGCGTCATGCGCTGAAGGAGAAGGCAGGGACCATGATCTTTAAATAACTTGGTAGCTTTCCAAATCCTGCGGCTAGCAGGACCTGCAATAGCTTTTGATGCAACATGGATAGCCCTAAGGACCTCACAGTGCTCTTAAATGATATTAATTTCCTCTTCCCGGGCTGACTCCCAGTACAACCCCGTATTATACTTCGTGTGTGGCTCCCCTGAGGGAGATTTTTGGAGATTTCACCTACAATATTTGCTCAGAGGAAAATACTCCCATAGCTGGACATGACATTTTAGAGCTCCTTTAACAAAGAAAAAAACCTGTCAGGAGCAGCATAAGAGATTTTATATTGGAAGGAGGTGCAGTTCCTTTGGGACACGTTTCCCCAAGTAGCTCTGCTGTGTTCTTCTCCAGATGCTGTATGTGTCTTAGGAGCCAATGCGTGCTGAAGGAGGGAGAGTAACACTGTGGCAGAGAGCTGAAGTAGGCTTTCACTTCACTGACAGTAGCGTGACTTTTTCTAATTCCTGCAAGTGTGCATAAGTGGTAGAAAATAAAGTAAAAAATCCTCCTATCGTGCCTTCATACAGGCCTTTTGTCTGCCTGCTGACTGGATACATACAAATGAAAACCGGAGAAAACAGCCCTAGTGGGTAGTTTTTACCCCAGTTCCATTTCCTACTGCGCTCTCACTCTGCAAACCATCAGCACTAAGAGCCCAATTAAGAGAGACTGCAGAAACACCGCCACCAACACCAGTCTTGCCCTTTCCCCTCTCTCTGAGAGGAACAATGTTGTTGTCTAGATCTCACTGACAAGGAAGTCCAAGAGGTGCATTTCCATGACCTCCAACTCCCATTAAAGACTCAAACACAACTTTGAAGTCACTTGCAAGAGTAGATCAGGCACAGGCGGGCGATACTCGTGTCAGTTATGTCACGGAGCCGCACGAGGTTATGACATGGCTACTCGGCAGAGGTAGAGGATTTGTAGTCATCTGTTTGGAACGCCTCTTCAGTCACAAGGACCAAGTTGAGAAAATAACTATACTACAGCCTGATTCAAAGCCCTTTGAGGTCATTAGGAATGTGTTTTTAGGATGCTGCTACTCCTGGTTCAAGTGAGAAAGCAGCAGAGGCTAACACAAAAGAAAAAAACAACAAACCACTACACTTTCCAGGAGTCGCCACCTGTTCTCCTTCACTCCAAACAGGTAACAGCACAGGCACTTTCCCTTGCTCCTCTGGAAAGATTTTAAATAAAAAAAGGGCAATCAGGTACAAGTTAAAAAAAATGGATTCCTTTCCCTTCCTCTCAGCTCCCTGCCTCTGGCAAAGATAATTTTGAATCAATCTTTAGCTCAACCAAGTAATATCACAAAATAATGCAAAGAAAATGAACATTACATGTGATTTCAGGGCCCAGAAAACATCACAGCAGGAAGAATTTATCACTGACCTTCACACCTAGCAGCTGTTGAAGAAGACACAATAGTTGTAACTGGCTAGAAAGTTATTCTCATTTAAGACAAACAAAAGAAATTAATAATCCAACAGTGATTTTTGCCTGGTTTTCAAGACTAGGGTAACAATATATGTTGGCTGTGGATTTGTTTTAGTATAAAAGCTCAGTTTCCCATGAGCACCTCTCAGAGAGAAGAAAGGTTAAACATATACATAATTAAGCGACTTCACAGGTTAGCAATCATAGCATGTGTAGAAATCAGATGTGTTTGAAATATTCATGATGAAATGCAAAACTATCATCACACTTTCACATTTTGGTCAAGCTTGAAAATGGGTTTGTTTCTGTGAAAAATGTCACTAAGATACACTTTTTACTTTTTTTTTTCTTTTAATGAAAAGTACTTTGCAGCTAGATTACATGGATTCATATTAACATTCGCTTCATAAGGGTGAGATTCATGTTTCATGTTTTCAATGTACTGACAGCAATATTCCCAAGTACTACATAAAGTGATGTTTGGGTGTGCGGGAGACCTGACAAATCTCAATGAATACAAAAAACTAAGCCCAAAAATTAGTAAAACATTAAGCGCACTTTCCAACTTTAGCACCTTTCTTACTGAGAAAGGTAAATTTCAAACAGTTCAGAATTGAGTTGCAGTGATTTAAACACAAGGTGAAACTTGCAGCTACTGTTTTTCAGCTCTGCTCATGTGAGGGACCAAAGTTTATTAACACAGTCATAAAAAAAGCAGAGTGAGTTCCATTCTGTTCGAGCAAATGTTAATTGAACACTTTAATCTCCTTGACCTCTCTTGGAAGGGACAAAAGCAATCCAGAAGATTTCTGGAGAGTGAAATAACTTCCTGACGGAGGTAGAGGACGGTCAGCCCAAGGGTCACACAAGCTGTATCTGCTGTTTACAAACAAAGAAATTGCAGCCTTGGCTGTCATCACCATGAAGAAGCAGAGATCAAAATCCTGAGAGGAGGGAGGAAGAAGAGCATGAGAGTGCAAACCCTAGAGTTCAGGTCAGCAGACCTCAGCCTGTTCAGGAAACTGCTCAGTGAGATCCAAAGAAAGGTGGCTCTGAAGAGTAAGGTGTTCAGGCAAGCTGATAGGTCTTTGAGGATAGTGTCCTCCATAGGGGAGAGCAGTACATTCTGATACTTGGAAAAACAGACAGACATTACCAAGTACTCGACTTGGTTAAACAGGCTCAAAGGAGGAATTAAAAAAATTCCTAGGACAAGTGGGCATGGTTTTAGGAAACCCGAAGATAAATTGGAGTTGACTTCTACTAAGGACATAAAGGACAAGAACAGTTTCTGTTGCCACTTTAACAGCAAAACATCTAAAAAAGATTTTGTGGGACCACTGCTGAACGAGGCAGGTGATTTCAGTGACAGGCACACAGATAGCTGAGGTGCTTCTCATTGGAAGCATACCTGTGGTTTGAAGTATGTCACAGAATGTAAGTTTAATCAGTTTTGTGGACTTCCAATGTTCAAAACCAAGTAAATTTAATTCTTTGTCTCTCAGTCAAGTGTTGCAGCTTAAATGAACAACATACGTTCAAGGTTTATCAAAAGGAAGAAGAGCTTTTTAATAAAGCTTATCACCATGGTGGAGAGCACACAGTCCCTCCCCAAAGGCAATATTAAACGGCTGTACCTTTAACACAGTTCATCTATGATCAGGATAACCATGTAGCCCTGTCATACGGCATTGCCATTGCTGATAACAATGGCAAAGCTGTAACTTCCGTATCGAGTTTACAAGGCCTCAGTACTGAGGCTCGCCATGTCTTATCTGTCTGGGTTTCCCATGACCTGCCTTTAGCTTTATTTTACTCCATACAGCTGTGACAGCTGCTTCTCCAAGTGATAGGTGTCTCAGGCTTATTTGGTTTACTTTTGTTTATCTTTGTGTAGTACAACTACAGTTACATATAGAATGAAATAACAAGCAGTTATGCCATAAAATGAAATGTTTATTTCTT